>NW_007231169.1:0-23588 GCF_000164805.1 Carlito syrichta | reverse complement strand
GCTCTTCCTTCTGCCCTGTATGCCCTTTCATGCATCTCCACCTGGCCAACGCCTTCTCCTGTTTTAATTATCAACTGAGGAATAACCTTTTCTGAAAAGTCTCCCATGACCTCCAGCTTGGGTTAGGTCCCACTCCTCTGTCCCTACTTACTCCTGTTCCTGCCTGTGACCCGGCACAGGTAATACCAAAAGCAGTGACATGAACAGACCATTGAGCATTGTTGGACCAGGCATCGTCGAACATTGCTGCTGTTAGGATTCACATAATACTAGTCAAGATTCTTGTCCTCAAGAGAGCCCTGAGAGACATTTTCATCCCAATTTCCTGCTTGAGGCAACTGAAGCGCAGAGGAATTGAGTAACTTGCCCAAGGTCACACAGCTGATAAGCAACTGAACTCTAATATTTAACCCAGCCTTGTTCCCCTAGAACCTGCACTGTTGACCTCAGTGCAGCAACACAGTGGCTCTCATACTCCAGCAGGCATCAGGGACACAAGGAGGACTTGTGCAAACCCCGACTGCTGCCCCCACTCTCAGAGTTCCTGATTTGATAGGTCTGGGGCGGAGCCTGATGCCTGGCATTTTTGATAAGCTTTCAGGCGATACTGATGTTGCCGGACCATGGACCAGGATAGTAATCACTTTCTATGTTGGAATGATCTCTTTCCTTGTCTCTCTCCCCAGCTAAGTTGGGAGTTCCTTTAGCACAGGAGCTTGTTTTTGCCCTTGTTCCCAGCACCTGGCACAGCAGTTCAGCCAGGTTGTAGACCCTCGATAGATGTTTCTTTGATTACATGAATGAGGATATGTTTTGACCTTTCATCTAAATGCATTTTTTTGCCTGAATTTTCTGTGTACTTCAGGTAGAATTCCCAGATTTTCATCAGTCACATATTTGGTTGTCGTATAGGGACATATACTCAATGTTTTCGTTAGGGGTATTGTTGCCTGCGTGATTTTACATACTTTGAACTCAAAGGGATGTCTGTGATATATTCTTTCTGGAGTGGGACCCTCACTGTCTTTATGTAGACTTATCATATGCACAGCTATAAACATACATGTTGCATATGAACATTATAAAGTGAGTCTTTGGCCTTTTAGCAGATCTGAACAGTTCTTTGCTAAGACAACACCTTCCTGGGTGTGCAGTGTCTCCTTTGTCAATGCACTGGCTTAGAGGAATTTTGGTACCTCACTGACTGGCGTTAGCACTTCTTAAGTGTCTGCGTGGAGTAGGGTGGTGGAGGGGCTGTTGGAGCTTCTGGGCTCAGTCCTTCGTCGACTCTGTGTCACCTACACCTACAGCCAGGCTTCAAGTAGGAGCAAGACATTTCTGACAGCCTGAGAACTTTTGTTGTGTTTAACAGTTAAAATTTTGCTGTGTCTAGCAGCCAACATTTGCCTTCACGGCATTTTCAAACATGTTACTTTCCTTGTGAAATAGCAACTGATAATCACTCTTCTTATAATAGGTTATATACGATGCAATCAAAAACATGGACAAGAAAATTGACTTTGTGAAAAGAAAGGTTTCCAAAATCCATCGTAGCCGTGTGAAAGCAGTGCAGCAACAACGTGTAAGTGTTACCAAGATGTTTTTTTGTTTGTTTGTTTGTTTTTTTCGAGTTGGAGTCTCACTCTGTCGCCCAGACTGGAGTGACGTGGCCGCTCCCGGCCACCGTAGCCTCGACCTGCTGCTGGGCTCCGGCGATCCTTCTGCCTCAGCCTTCCGAGTAGCTGGAACTACAGGCACGCACTACCACGCCCAGCTAATTTTTTTGTTTTATTGTAGAGATGAGGTTTCGCCTGCCCAGTCAGGTCTCGAACCCTCGGACTCAGGCAGTCCACTCACCTCAGCCTCCCAAGGCACGGGATTACAGGCTGTGCCGCCGAGCCCGGCTACCAAAATGTTTTCTGCATGATGCTAAAACTCTGGTTTGTCAAGATGCCAGTCAGCTAGAAGTGCTAGAGATCTAGTAGCTGTGAGAGTTTAGCAAGGGCCATCTCAACTGGTAGCAGATGGGGACTAGACTCTGCTGAGAGAACGCTGCAGTTTATGTTTGATAAATTCTGATACCAAATACTTTTAAGTTTATAACTGTAATGTATAAAACACAAATAAAATGCCAGGTTGAATGGTAATACAACTTAGTCATATAATCGAAAGCATTCATTTATTTTTGATAATAGGAAGCAGTGTTGCACTGGAAATACATATTGATGTTTTTACTACGCATTCTGTTTCCCTTTTTACACACTGTTGATTCATGATGGATTTGTGTGGTTTCAGAAGGCACGTCGATGTGCATCCAAAAAGTATAAACGCCTGCTTTCTGACAAACGTGAACTCCAGAGATTGATAGAAATGGAGCGTCGCAGTCCATCCTCCCACTCCGTCAGTTATAGCCCCACTGTACCAGTGGGAAGCCGGGAAGATGATTACCAGAGCTACCCTATAGATACATCATTTCACTGTGAAGAATACCAGGAGCGGGAGCTGGAGGATGAATACCAGGAGCGGGAGCTGGAGGATGAATACCTGGAGCAGAAGCAGGAGTCACCAACCGGGGAGCTGGATTATAACGAATCCCAAGAGCTCCAGCAGGAGTTAACAACCAGGGAGCAGGTCCTTATCCAAAGGCCACCGCCTGCCTTGCTTTCCCCCCAGCATTCCTACCAGCCACATTGCACATCTGATGATGTGATGCCCATCACTTCTTCAGCAGCCTCCTTTGCTAGCCCCTGGGCTTGCAACACCCGTGGCATCTTAAAAGTACGAGCTTCAGGAGCGGTTCCTTCAGACATGCCGGAGCAAGGAGAAGCCAGTCCAGTCCATGATCCTGAGATGACAAATTACCCACCTTCACTGGGAAATAAATACACTGTGTCATCTCCCTGCACCCCTTGTGGTTTTGGTGAGTATGTAATGACACATGTTACAAGCAGCACTATTTGACCTGTATCTGTCATCATCCTTGGTGCAAAGCAGCGAAAGCTGTTTGTTTCCTTCTGTGAGGTCTGGTTTGAGGTGATATTCAGAATGATGACTCACATTTATTAGGTTGTATTCCATGCAAGGCACTGTGCTGATCAACTGACGTGGCGCTTTCTACTTTTCTCACAATGACCCCATGATGACAGCACTTTTATTACTCCCACTACCAAGGTCATAGAGCTGGTGAGCGGCAATCTGCCACATGGTAAATGTTCTGGCCTACTATTTTTCTTTACCCTCTCCCTTGGTGAATAACTCCAGACACTCCTGAGATGGCAAAATCCCAGACGATGGGGAAGAAAGGGCACATCTTTGACTAAATGACACACACAAAAGACCAAATTGCATGGATGACCCTAGACTGAAGAAACAAATCTTCCTAGCTACTTACAAAACCTACTGCATGTAGTGCACACAAACTTTGGGGAGTTGAACACTCTGGTTGATGAAATGAATACCTAGCCGGGCTCGGTGGCTCAGCCTTTAATCCCGCGCCTTTGGGAGGCTGAGGTGAGTGGATTGCCTGAGCCCGTGGGTTCGAGACCCGCCTGGGCAACTTGGCGAGACCTCATCCCTACAATAAATCAAAAATTAGCAGGGCGTGGTAGCGTGCGCCTGTAGTTCCAGCTACTTGGAAGGCTGAGGTGGAAGGATCGCTGGAGCCCAGCAGGTCGAGTCTGCAGTGGCCGGGAGCGGCCACTGCACTCCAGTCTGGGCGACAGAGTGAGACTCCAACTCCAAAAAAAAAAGGAAAAAGAAATGAATACTTTCAGGACACAAACAAATTTCAACACATTTAGTGAAGGGTGCAGCTAAATCATTTTGCTGTCTGAGCGTTTCAGTTGTTTCATGTCTCAATCATTTCTTTTTTAACATGTAAACCTTTTACCACAATATCTATACATGTGCAACTAAATATCAGAGAGGTAGTATAGAAATGTAAAAGGTATTTCTTATCTAGCTCAGAAAAAAATAATGTTGTCTGTCAAAGTGCACATTACCTTTTAATCCATAAGAGATGAGACTCTAAAGAGTAAACTGATGTTAACATATCTTTACTTAATTCAATTAAGATATTTGCTCTGAATAATTTGATGGGACTATTGAAATTAATTGTTTAAAGTGAAAATTTAAACAATTATAAAACTGTAGATTTGGGGAATTTCCATTTCATTTAGTTAGTAAAATAAAACCAGTCTATATAGACCAAGAGCTACATTGAGAGAAATTCCTCAAAATCCTTAAAGAGAATCATAGGTTAGTTTAGATCAACTACATTTTGCCCAAGTAGCATATGTTTTGCAATATTTCCTGTGGCCAAAGGGGACATGGTTTGCTCAGTCTGTTTTAGGATCTGTCAATATACTTGATGCATTACGACACCTTCTGAACCTGCTCTTGTTATGGGGGGCCTCAGATGGGATATGCTTATATAACCATCTTCACATCATCTTTACATAGATTTTCACTAGACTTGACAGTTGGAGTCTTGAGAGTCTTGAGTCCTTGCTGGGGGGCTTCATTGAGGGTTCCAGGTATGAAACCATTGTTCCCTACCTAACATCTCTCCTTCTAAGATAATGATCAGCTCAAGTTTGATAAGTCTTTTCTGTTGTGATTTCTTTTTACTGAAGTTACAAGGGTACCAACTGAATCTGACCACGGTATGCCGAATCAAGGCTCCTCTGAGGACCCTTCAACCTGGTCTGTGGAGGAAGTGATCCAGTTTCTGAACCATAGGGATTCTGAGATATCATGCGTCCTCGCCAACATCTTCAGACACCATGTAATATATCTTTTTGCCCGGTGTTACTGCCATAATGCCTTTGAATGACCCCTGTGCAGGCCTTCCAGTTACTTGGACACCGTATGGATGGTGGGGGAAATCCATCAACTGATATTTCCATCTGTGAGAAGGCTATTTTGACCAGGGTTCCATCCTCCAGTGATAGGTCAATGATCTGTTCTTTAAGTGGGTATCCAAATGCCTGATATTCAGCCTTAAGTTCTCAAGAGATGATGATTAAGCATCACTACTCTCAGGTGTACCTCCCCTTTGTAATGACAGACACAATGATCCACCCCTATCTGTTCCCAGCTCAGCTCCAGGTCCATGAGCAGAAGGTGATGACCACAAGCTATCAGGGTGGCCTTCCTGTAGTGATACCCAATGAAGCCAGCAAGTGATTTCATTTGACTTAGTTGTTGATGATCTGTGATACTGATACCCTCATGCTATTGCTAGACAATTTACCAAGTCACATTATCGGCAAGCTTTTGTAAGCCCTAATTTCTTTAGTTTTCAGTTTTAGTTAGTAGAAAAAGTATAGAAGGTGCCTGACAAAGGTAGTCCTGGAAGAGATTTCTGGTCTTTTCAGATAGTGTCACATGGGTAAGTAAAATTTTATTGTTTAACCGGATCTTGTGAAAACCAAATAATGTACTTCAGCAGCACAAGTTGGTCAGTTGAGATGATATGGAATTTTAGAAGGGTCCCTTGTGAATATGGCGATGATTTCCATAAAGTAGATGCAAACTCAGAAACTATTCATCTGGAATGAGCGCTGTCTAGTTTGCCTTACAGGATATCATATACAAAGAGCTAACCATTCTGATGGAGTATGGAAGCATTACTAATCACTGGAAGTTTCTTCCCTCTGTAGAACATCGACGGGAAGGCTCTGCTGCTGCTCACGATTGACACGATGCTGGAGCACTTGGGGCTGAAGCTGGGGACCACCGTGAAGCTGGGCCACTACATCAATGAACTTAAAGAAAGAAAACAATTTGTTCCTTGAAATATGGTTGTGCAAATTTAAATTGGGCTGATTTCTGGGGGGATCGATGCTTTCTTGGTGTAGAAACATTTTCCAGCACTTAGTAGTTTTTGTTTAGTAGAAGGTTTCTCTGAAAATGTGTTATAGCTTGAACTGCATACAGTACAGTCAAGCTTCTTTAGAAACCATTTAGCCTATTCATAGTAGTGTATTCATATTGGAAGTTTGCTCTTTATACATTTTAAATTATTTTCATTGTGTAGTTTACGAATACTGTTTTTGCAGGAAACAGCAGAAATACCTTTGATTTCAGTTCATCTTTCTATATAGAACCAAAACAGCCAACAGAGGGAATATTGGTAGCTACTGTGATTAAATCCGTGAGCACGTGTCCTCAGAGGCGCATTTAAAGTTGCACCTATAGAGAATCATTTCTTTCTCAGATATTTTGTCTGAAAATAATATACATTATTTCCTTTTGTTATTATTTCTCTGTATACTTTATTTATTCAGGTTTAGGAAGAAAAACAAGTTTATAAACTCTGATGAAATGTTCTTACCAGTTTTTGGATGAATTATATGATTGATAAAATGGTCGTTTTATGCAAGAGATGTTGTACTGCAAGGGTGGTTTGGGTGGAGCCTGACAATTAAAAAAAACTTATATGAAAACTTCCATAATTTAGCTAAGTTGAGACATTTCCCTTTTCATTTATTGTTCACATGCTGCTATGAAGACACCTATTTTTAAATGTTTACTAGAGGCATATATTTTATGTGTATGTTTATTTCTCACATGGATACAATTTCATATTTATATGTATTCTAACCTAAGGTATATACACAAGCAAGTCTTATTTATTTTTTTAAAATTTAAAGTGGCCTTTTGTAGTGCCTCAGAGATAATGATAAACTATTTCAGTGAATTCTTTTCTGTAAAATAGAAATGACTTGCTAGCTATCACTAGGACCTGTCAGTTAACTCTGCAGGGAATAAGAAACAGTCCCTACTTTGGTTTCTACAAAGGAAAGTGCTCTGTCTTATGCAATGTTTTAATGCATTTGCTTAGTTCTGAGCCATTTATACTGTGAAACTTTGAAAGACACATTAATTCTGATTTACCTTTATGGACTTTATTTCATAATTTGAACTTTTTATTGGAAACCTGTTCTTCATTATTATTTTGTTACTACATAGTTTAACAAATGCAACATTTACAAGCTGTAAGAATTGGTGCTATCAGTAATAGCCATCTGTGACAAGTGAGTAAAATATTCGCCAGCAATAAGAATGTACATTTTCTGCTTAGAAAACCAAGTGTGCTTTATATGCAAATGCAATTTTTTTACCGGGTACATGTTTAATGTGTAGCTTTACTCAGGTTATTCCTTATATAAGGCAAGATTCTTACTTAAATTTTGTTTTCTTTCACCTTGTTTAATGAAGATGCTGTACCCAGTTGAACAGTCCTCAGGTGTTTGTGTAACTACTATGTTTTGCAGTTCTCAGATTTTAATATCGTAATAAAGTTTAAAAATCACAACAGTTGATGTTCAAACCCTCAGATTTGATTTTACTTACCATCAATGCATTGCACGCAGTAAATGGGTGCTCGTTCTGTCGTGGCCACTTTTCTGTCAATCTAAAATTATTCTAAAGTTTAAAGTTTATTTAAAGTTCGCAGTTTCTAACATTATCAAACATTTATGCGGTATTAGAATACCCAATGTTCCAAATGCCATTTCTTTATAACAGTTTGCTATCCTACTTATTTGATTTGTTTATTATTGGACTACCCAAAAGAGATATGATGTGAACCACATTTGCAATTTTAAATTTCCTAATAGCCACATTAAAAAGAGTAAATAAATAGGTTAAATCGATTTAACAATACCTTTTATTTATTCTAATATATCCAAGCGAATTTCTTTTTGACATGCATTTAATATAAAATTCTTAGAGATGTTTCCCATTGTTTCTGTGCTGCCTTTGAAGCCCGTTGTGTGCTTTTTCACTTAGAGGATAGCACATCACAGACTTCTGAACTCAAGTGCCCATTAGCCTCATGCAGCTTGTGGCTGCTGTGCTGTAAGGCCCAGGTCAGAGATCCAACGTGGGCTGGAAGTTTGGTGCCCGGATCAGCAGCTTCTACCTCACCTGGGAACTTATTAGAAATGCAAATGCTCAGACTCCACGCCAGACCCGCAGAATTAGAAGGTTATAGAGAAGCCCAAGAATTCATCTGTGTTTTCACACGCCCTCTGGGTGATTCTGTTTCACACGTTTCACAACCATTGCTGGGGGTTGGAAGACATGAAAGATTTAAATGTGCTTATCCTCAACAAAGATGACATGGAGCCGGACTCGGTGGCTCATCCTGTAATCCTGCGCCTTTGGGAGGCTGAGGTGAGTGGATTGCCTGAGCCCGCGGGTTCGAGACCCGCCTGGGCAGTGAGACCTCATCTCTACAATAAATCAAAAAAAAAAAAAAAAATCAGCCGGGCATGGTAGTGCATGCCTGTAATTCCGGCTACTTGAAAGACTGAGGTGGAAGGATCGCCGGAGACCAGCAGGTCGAGGCTGCGGTGGCCGGGAGCAGCCACTGCACTCCAATCTGTGCGACAGAGTGAGACTCCAACTCAAAAAAAAAAAAAGATGACATGGATGAACGTGGAGTACGTTGTGCCAAATGGAATAAGACAGACACAGAAGGACACATACCATATGATGCCATATGTGAGAAATGAGAAAAACAACCAGAAAATCTGAGAGTAGAATGGTGGTTGCCAGAGGTGAGGGGAGGGGAAGTGGGGAGGTGTTAGTCAAAGGGTACGAAGTTAAGTTATACAGGATGAACAAGTCCTAGAGATCTACCCAACCACATGGTGACCAAAGTGGACAATACTATATATACCGTGGACTTAAAAATTTGCAAAGAGGGTACTTCTTGGTTTATGTGTTTTTTTCTTTTGCTTCCTTCAACTTTAGTAGATGTCACTGACAAATGATATGGAATATATTTAGGATGTACAATGTGATGATGTTTGTTTTTGTGAACACTGAAAGGATTAGTGTTCTTATCACACATACAAAGACTGAAATGCTAGCCTGAAGCATGCCATGAGTTAGCAGAGGCGAGAGGCATGTAGATCATGTCCAGTTTCCAGAACAAGGGCCATGTTGCATTCAGAGGTAGAAAGGATGTTTTGATACAGGACTTAAATTCGAGTTGTTGGAGAGGGGAGAGGGCTTTATAATCACCAGGAGAATCAGGGTGAGGAAGCCTCACAGTGAGAGGGCACCACAGGGAAGAGCCTCCTCGCTTTGATCTCTTGGGGGGCCCAAGGTAGTTTGAGGGTTTGAGGAAGCAGGGGCAGAGATAGAGGGCAGAGGCAGGAGGAGCATCCTGAGCACCACCCTAGGAGGTGTGGTCCCTGCAGAGGTTGCAAAGAACCAAAAAGGCACCTCTGGTGACATACAGAGGGTAGCCATTCTTCCATGGTAGGAGTCTTGCCACCAGGTTTTCCCTCATGGGAGTCTTCTGAGTATGTCCTTGTAGTAGGAGTTTTGTCAGGAATGTGTCCCCGTGGGAGGAGTCTCGCTACCAGAGTGTTCCCTCATGAGAGGAGTCAGGTCATGGTGTGTCCTTGTGTGAGGAGTCTTGCCATGAGTGTGTCCTCATGGGAAGAGTGTTGTCACGAGTGTGGACTTGCCACCCTCTCTTTCTTGTTATGCTTCTAAATCTCTCAGAAACTGGCCTGAGCCCTGAGTTACGTGTACTGGCCCTCCCACTTACTCTGTGTTCTCTGGAGGGGGTAAGGAGGAAAGGAAAGCATGGAGTGGTGAAACACCCACCTTTTCCTTCCTTAACTTCTCATTGCAGCAGTTGCACTGTTCTTTGGTTACTTTAACAGAGATCCCAAACACCAAGGGCATCCAAAAGGTGGAAATCACTTTCTCTTTTCTCTCCATGTAGGGAGTCTGAAGATGTCCCCTCCCCCACATACATCAGGGACCCACATACATCAGGGACCCACACCCCTCCCATCTTTTTTTTTTGAGTTAGTCTCACTCTGTCGCCTGGCTTACCCCTTCCATCTTGTTGCTCTTTTCCCACATATACTTTCCTTTTCCTGATGCACCATGGTTGCTCTAACTCCTGCCATCATGTCCACATCTGCACTCAGCCACTCCTAGCCTCTGGGAATCTTGTAACAGGGTGGCGACATGTCTAGCCTAAGGGCTCTTCATCTTTGGAGAAGTGAGTTAGTGGACAACCAGTGCTGGAGTCCAGCTCCAGGAGAGAGTCAGGGCTTGAGATGGGGGAATCGGGAAGCGGCGAAAAAGAAAAGACAAAAACGACAGGAATCCTCTTCCTGGGGAGAGCTCAAGACTCTGCCAATTTTTATTCAATTCTTACAAGCTTATATAGTTTTTTTACTGACCCCCCCACCCACAAAATGTATCCCATATTACACATTAAATGTTTACATCATGTTTTTTCTTTTATTTATGGGGAAGTTGACCTTTACAAATTTCATTTTGTTCCTTCCTGCTACCGGTGATGTAACAAAATACCAGCTGCCAATTTGTCAGCCACATCCTGTGACCTCTAGGCCAACTGAATCTCTTCCCTTCGCTATTCTATTTTTTTCCTTTGCTAATCTATTTTCTTAATTCTACCCTTATATATACTTTCAGCAGCAATATATTGACTTGTTTTTTCTTTTATATAACCACCCTTATCTTACCCACTACGAATTCTTAATGCTATTAATTTAAAAATTTAACTTTCTTAATTCTAATTGGCTTATCTATATTACTTGCTATCTTCTTATCACCTATTTTACATTTTATATTTCTAAATGAAACATGTCTAAATCTACACTTATATATGAAACTAATCTTACTTCTAATCCTAAATGTATTTAATTTTAAACCTACATTAAGTGTATATAATTTTAAGTTTACCTTAAAACTTAATTATTTCCTATTCCTTATATTTAACTGATACCTACATCTATAATACACATTTATCTTTTAATTATAACTGTTATTTATTTAATTCTAATCCTTACTTAAATTTTAACCCTCTTTCTAATTAAACTATAATATTTCTTAAATCAAAAGGCATGTCTGTGACTTGTTTTTCTCGAAAACATCTGTTTTTGGAGATACTCTGTCTCAGTTTCTCACTTCCTCATCAATCACAACTGTCAATGTTGTACTTATAAAGGATATGAGGAAGTACTTGTTTTTCCTTTTTAGCTAAAGGTTTCAAAATTTGCATTCCCTTGTCCCTTCAGGGGGGAAATTTTTGCTGTTGAGCCTTTTTTACATTTCTATACATGGGTTTACTGCTAATTCCACATCCTTGCACATTCTAAGGAGCACCCTTTTTGCTGCAACCTCACCTCCATTATGCCTATGTATACTTTTTGCTGTCAAATGCCATTATCCATTTGCACATCTATTATCTCAATTAAAGTGGGAACATTCTCAAGCCTATGCACGCAATCCTTCAAAGTTAGGGAAGGTCGGTCAACAGGATCCATGGGGCTTTGCCTCCGTCATGGCCACATTTAACTGGTCCTTGCTCCCAGCTGGCGTTTTTCCTATTTTCAGGTCCCTTTTACCTTACTTTTACTAGTGATTGCAGCTCCCGGCAAACCAGCCTTCTCTTTCTCATACTTTCATTTAATTATCTTCCAAGTGCAGGTGACAGGTGAAACTTAACTGACAGGATGGAAGAGGTAGAAACCGTGGCAAGGATGAGGCTGATCAGTGGATCCACAGCATGGGAGGATGTGGGAGGCAGTGGGGAGTATGAGCTGCAGGGGACGGGGCATTTCAGAGGAGATACTAGGAGCTGCTACTTGTGGCCCCTTCTGTGATACCATAAAGGCAAGGAGACATGAGTATGTGTCTTCAGTTCTGTGGGTTATGGAACTGTTCCTTTCAAAGCCTCCTCAGATTTAACACTGGGCATGATTCTGGGCTACATGCTGGAATGAGAAGAGCAGAGTGACAGAGAGACAATCCTGGGGGATCTGGACATTCTGAGTGGCTCTAGCAGAGGTGGGGGTGGAGTAAGAAGACACAAGAAGCACATGAGAGTTACAATTTCCTATTTCTCCTGCACTTCCCATGCCACCATATGGAGTCACAGCACAGTCACCTGTTTCCTGGAGCATGTCAGACCCATGGCTTCCTGTCTTCCTTGCTACTCATGGCACTCTGGTCTCCAGAAATCAGCCCAAGGGAGATTAGGTAAATGAATGCTCATCCCACTACTCTGGTAGCACTAGCTTCGCGTTGTGCTTTCGATAAACCCCCGAGTCATTCCTCACGACTTACAGTGTCCTTTATTTTTTTGTTTTTGTTTTGTTTTGTTTTTTGAGTTGGAGTCTCACTGTTACCCAGACTGGAGTGCAGTGGCACACTCCCGGCCACTGTAGCCTCGACCTGCTGGGCTCTGGCGATCCTTCTGCCTCAGTCTTCCAAGCAGCCGGAACTACAGGCGTGCGCTACCACGCCTGGGTAATTTTTTGATTTATTGTAGAGATGAGGTCTCGCCAAGTTGCCCAGGCAGGCCTCGAACCCATGGGCTCAGGCAATCCACTCACTTCAGCCTCCCAAAGTGCGGGATTACAAGCTGAGCCACCGAGCCTGGCTACAGTGCCCTTTCTTGCAATGAACCACATACAGGCATTCCTGTGTCTCTGCTCTTCTCTGTCAGTCTTCCTGTGAGCCTTACCCAGAAATGATCTGGTCTCTCTTGCTTTCTCTTTCTCTTTTGTTTCCCCATGCCCACAAAAGATCTGGTCCTGCCATTGTCCTTCTATATTACTGTGATTCATACCAATATATGACCTTGTCCCTGCCCCTCTTTAATTTTGCGTTCCTGTGATCCATACCTGCACGTCATCTGAATCTGCATGTCTCTTTCTGTTTTTCTGTGGTCCATGCCACGCACTACTGACACATGATCTGGACCCTGCCCCACCTTATTCTGTTTTCTTGAGATCCATACCCACTAATTCTGGCCCTGCTCATCTATTTACATCTTCCTGTGATTGATACTCACACATGACACACCTCTTCTGATCTCTTTCAGTCTTCTTGTGATCCGTACTGACACATGATCTGCACCCCTCCAATCACTTTCTGAATGTGATTCACTTTCATACATGACCAGGTCCTATGCATGTCTTTCTGTCTAAAAGCGATCCACGATCTGGATTTATCCATCTGTTTGTCTTCACGTGATGCATACCTAAAAATGAATCATAATTTCCCACACTTTTCTGTATTACAATGATACATATTTCCCCATGATCTGACTGACACTCATCTTCTTTCTGTCTTCTTTTGATCCAGACCTACACATGATGTCATCATTTGTATATCTTTCTGTCTTACTGTGATCCTTACCCACTCATGAACTGGATCAATTGATCTCTTTCTGTCTTCATTTGATTTATAGCTACACTTTATATCTTACTTCTGATATCTTTGTCTTGCCATGACACATACTGCCCCGTGGCCTGACCTGTGCTCATCACTTTCTGTTTTACTTAGGCCCATTCTCATGCAAGATCTGGTCCAACCCTATCCATCTCTTTCTTTTTTCCTGTGTTCCAATCCACACTTTTCCTGGCTATGCCCATATATTTCTATCTAACTGTGATCCTTACCCAACCAATACCTGGTCTGCTTGCCTCTTTTGTCCTCCAGTGATACATACCCACATGCGATCTAGCTGTGAACAGGTGTTTCAGTCTTCCTGTGATCAATACCCACAATGACCGGGACCAAGCTCCCCTTTTCCTTTCTCATTATAATCCATACCTAGGCACAATTGCCTCTCTGTTTATTTATTTCTGTCTTTCTCTGATCCATACCTACAGATGGATTGTCTTCCCTCGATCCCTACTCACACACAGTTTGACTTTATCAATCAATTTCTGTACAATAGTCATTGTTACACCCATGGTCTGGTCTAATTCTAGTTATTTCTTTATTTTTTTTACTGTGATTCAAACCCTTCCCATCACTTTCTGTTTCACTGTGATCCTTCTACACCTGTGATCTGGTCTAACCTAACCTTTCTCACACATATTCTGACACTACTCAAAGATGTAAGTCTAACGTTCATCCATAGCCGCACATGATCTGGTCCTGTCAATCACTTTGTCTTCTAATCCATGCCCACACTTAACTTGAATCTGACCATCTGCTTCTGACTTCCTGTGATGCACACCTACACTTATTCTGACTCTGCCAATCTCCTTTTGTCTAACTGGGATCTATATTCATAAATGATCTGATCTAACCCTACCTATCTTTTTTTTTTCTTTCTGATCCATTCCCATACATAATCTGATCCTGCCACCGCATTCTGTCGAATTGTGATCCACAAAGAAGCCTGGGCTGATTCTTCCTATCTCTTTATGACAAACTGTGTCACCACCACACACATGATCCATGCTAAACCTACTCTTCTCTTCTTGTCTTACTCTGAGCACAGCTATACATATTTTGGCTCTGTCAATGTTTTTTTAAGTTTGTATCATAGACACACATGATCTTGTTTACCAGGCATATCTCTATTGTGATTACTGAGATCTATTTCCACAAATAATTTGGTCCTGCCCATCTTTTTTCTGTCTTACTGTATGTAATTCATACTCATGCGTGATCTGGGCCTTGCCATCGCTTCCCTTTCTTCTCTGGTCCTTCTGTTTATGTCTACCTGTGAATTATACCCAAAAATGATCTGATCTCTGCCACTCTGTCTATTTTCTTATGAGCTGTATTCACACATACTCTGGTCCTACCATTCCCTTCTAAACTACTGTGATCCTTATCAACACACAATCTGTTCCTGCCACTATCCTTCAATAATTTGATGAATCATCCCCACACAGATACAGCTCTGGCCATTTGGTGTTTCCGATTATCCAGAACAACACAGGATCTGCCCATGGCCACCGCTTTTGTCTTCCTGTGATCAATACCTACAATTGCTTTGGTTTCTGCCACTCCTGATATCTCTTCTTGTGCTCTATATGCACATATGGTCTACTTCCTTCCCTTCCTTTATAAATTATTATGATATTGTGGGGTACAGTTAAGGGTTAGGTATACAAATATGCTTCGTTCAGGCACCCTTGTTGACAAGAGGTGTCTCCCCATCCCCAGACAGATATTGACTACCATTAATCCCATCTCCCTTCTCCTCCCCCCCATAGTTTCCCACCACTGTCAGTCATTTTCTTATATTATTACGTTGGATGTTTAAGGTCCACTATACGAGTGAGAACATGTGATACTCAGATCTTTGTTTCTGTGAGAGGTCACTCAATATTATAGACTCTGGTTCCATCCAGGTTGCTGCAAAATTCATGATTTTGTTCTTTTTTATGGCTGCATAGTATTCCATCGTGTATATGTATTTGCATCTCCCTGATGATTAGTGAGATCACACCTTTTCTAATTGTGATTAGTACCCACACATGGTCTATCCTAATCCATCTCTTTCTGACTTGCTGTTATCTACACCCTCACATGATTTAGTTCTGCTCATCTATGCCAGTCAATCCATGATCCATGCCTACACACGACTTGAACCTACTTATGTATTTCAGTTTCTATAGGACACTCATCTACAAATCATATGACTCTACCTTTTTTTGTGTGTCTTTTCATGCCCTATGCACACATAGGCTACTGCTCTGCACATCACTTTCTGTCTCCCTGTAGCTCACAGAAACACATGATCTGACTCAGTCTTTTGTTTCTCTTCTTTTGATCAATAGCCCACATAATCTAGGCCTATTTGTCTTCCTTTTCTGTCTTCCTCTAACCTATGGCTGTATATCCTGGCTCTGCCTATCTCTGTTTCATTGTGCTCATACATACAGGTTCTGTTCTAACTCTGCTCATCTCTTCCTTTAAAATTCTGAATGTTACCCACAGAAATTCTAACTCAGACCATCACTTTCTGTCTAACTATGAATCATACACACTCATGACCTGGTCTAACCCTGTCCATCTCTTTCTTGTTCTTTGTGATCCATTTCCACACACAGTCGGCTCCTGGCCATCTCATTCTGTCTTCTTGGATCCATGTTCACACTTGATCTGGTTCTTCTCATCATTTTCTGCCAAACTGTCATTCATACACATGTGATCTGTTCTAACACCGCTTTCCTCTTCCTTTCTTTCTCTGAACATACTCACATGTATTACAGTCCTGAACCCTGCTTTCTCTCTAAATGCATCCCATAGATGCACATGATCTGTTATAACTCCTCTGTCACCTACTTTCTGTGCCGCTTTGGTCACATCACTTAAGCAATCTGAGTCTGTTTCTTCTTTGGCAGAAAGAGGATCATGCCTCTCCCCAGGGGTTTGACAGTTCAGGGATATCAAGAATGGGAAGAGTCTTGACCCAAAGTGCATATAACCCATCCATACCTGTCTTCTTGCATTTCAACACAGATTCACTGCATTCCAGGTCATTGGGAGGCTGTACTATCCAGAAGCATTTGGGAACTCACAATTCTTGGGTATGACTGGACATGGTATGGATACTGGGGAATTATTATAAACTTGGAGAGCTAAGCTGGACCTGGAGCAGGAAGGACCTTGAGTCAGCTTTGAATGAGACACCCAGAACTTTGGAAGACAATTAAAGGATATAGATGGGGAGGTCACAAAAGGCCATCTGCATTCTAGGCAGGTCATTCTAGCAGCTATTGAGGTGGGGATGGGAACTCTCAGCCAACAGGAATGGTCATCCACTAGTGCAGTACCTGGGACTCGCATCCCATCCATGTATTTTCCTTGGATCAGCCCCAGCAACTCCACCCTGCCCTTCCTGGGCTGTTCTCAGAAGAGCAGGCATCCCTCTGAGGGCAGCCCATGTTGTTGGGTTTATTGCAGTGAGCTATCAGTTAAACCCAACTGCCTTGCCCTTTAAAATGATAGAATGAATCACGTACATGCGTTCCTGGGGTCTGAGAAAGCTTAGCTTTTGCAGTGTTATTAGTGGAACTTTTGCCTGGAGCTCTTGAGTTGATTGTCTTTCCCATTTACTTCCTCAGAGTTGAATAGTCAGGGTTCAGAATCCAGAAAAGCAAGCAGAGCCTTGACTCTCTGCCATCTAGTTTCGAGGCTGCAGACTCCCTGGTGACCCAGACTATGCACGAGGGCGGAGTGCACTGGGACCCATCCCCATAGATTGCTGCAAAGCTGTGATGATGTGACCGGTACCCCACCGAAAAAGAGGTGCCCATGGAGGATGTGTGCATTTGTCAGGAAATGACATGGATTTGATGCACCACCAGGAGCAATGCATATGTGAGGCATCCCTGTAGTCACGTACCTGGTGGTGTTCAGCTTGGCCTGAGAGTGCAGGAGGAGGTGACAGTCAAGTTCGTTCCTCACCCTATGAGAGCTCTTCCAGCTGGATGCGCTGCCACCTGCTGCCATCCTCAGGGCACTCTAGAGGCACAGCTCTCTGTGCCTCCCATAGAGTTCTCAGTCCTAGACTCAGACTGGGAGACGGATTGAAGTTATCAGACCAATTTTCACCAAGGAAACTTTTTTTGTAGGTAACAAATAAAGGGGAAATGTCAATCTGTTACCCTTTGCCATGCTGTTTTTCTCCCTTTTTCACCACCATCTCAGCCCAACCCTTCTCCCCAATTTGCACCCACCCACCCCCTGCACACATGCAAGCACACACACACATTCTCTTTCTCTCTCTTTCTCTCTCTTTCTCTCTCTCTCTCTCTCTCTCTCTCTCTCTCTCTCTCTCTCTCTCACACACACACACACACACACACACACACACACAGGTGACAGGTGACAGAGGCACATGTATCTCTCTATCAGTGAAATGATGGGATCCTGCTTTCCCAGCCACTAGTTTGTAGCGTCGTGCTGTTCTCGGTTCTTCTGGGCCATCCTTCATCTTAAAAAAAGACTGTGTCAAACATGTTGTTTGATTCAAAAGCTTCACTTTAGACACAAGGGAAGCTAAAACCCAGTAAGAACTCGGGGCTCATTCGAAGAGTAGAGCTTCACTCCTCTGCCCTGCCACCTTGATCTGTGCCCAGAACTGCACATCATAGGTGGAGATAATTAGTGCTGGAGAACTTGATTCCCTGGTTGCTATACTTTGAAAGCAGAATATAAATGACTGGGAAATACTGCACATCTCCAGGGTAAACACTGCCCTGTAAACATGTTGAATCGTCACATGGCCTGTGGGCATATTGGGTTGAGACCCAGCTGGTAGCACTTAAAAGGAAAGCAAGTTGCTTCTGCCTATGGTTCCCTCTTCTTGCTGGCACGATAGGCACAGCCTGCTTGCTTCAGCTGCATGGACACCAGGTTGCTGATCAGAACCTGTGCAGTTGGGCTGAAGACCCGATGGTCTGATCCTGTGGCCAACACCATATGGAGCTAAAGGCAGTGCACTGGGCCTGGCGGTCATAAGGTACACCTACAGCTTTTCAGCCCCAGTGCAGGTTCCCACCCGCCTGGTGTGTGGGAATTTGTGGACCCATGTTGGGCAATAGAAGTCTTCACAACTTCCTTCATAATCCCTGGGTGTAGCCTGGGTGGAGACCAAGCCACTGGTAGTGTGGCCCAAGCCAGGGTGAAGTGTGTGCAACAATTCCCGTCCTCCTTGCTTGAGGACAGTGGCTGGGCCTGTGCATTCCACCATCCTCTCTCCTGATGTTCCCTTGGGGAACACACAATTCCTCCTTCCCTCAAATGCACTGCAAGATCCCCAGGCTTTCACGGCTCTCTATGTCTCATTTGCAGAAACGTTGAGGCCATGATATCAGCTCCACACACTGCATTGTTTGGTGTCCCCAGCTTTCATTTTAGTTTTTAAGGGTAACTGGAAAGTCGTAGACCAGGCAACCAAACTCCTGGGATTTGGCATTGCATGATTTCCAAATAATGAAGGATGAGGAGGTCCCTTTCTCTCAACTTGGGCCCTCCGTAGATGCTCACAGTCTGGCTTTCTTCAGTGGACCAGGGTCACTGGGCAGGTGCCTGTGTCAGGATCAAGCTGCCAGAAAGTTCCCTGTGAATTCTGGAGAGTGGGAGGAGGTGCAGCAGAAGGCTCTTCTTCCCCTAGCTGAGATGTTTCCATTTCTTCTTTCTCCTGCTGCTCCTCTTCTCCTCTATCTGGATATATTTCAATTTATGTTACATATTCAGTTTAAAAGTTACTTGGTGAGGTAAGTTGACACTTTATTTGCAGAAGAAAGTTTGCTTGCCTTATCCCAGAGACCTGATAGTGCTAAGCCCCCAGGTGTCAGAAGGCTGATCTACTGACCATGTAGTTAGCTTTTGGTTAATTCTGGATCACGTTTCCTCTGAAGGTTCATCTCTTTGTTGGCCCAGTCCGAGGCAAGTATCGGTTTATCAACTCTTCTCCATTGGTGAGCCCCAGATTTCACTTGTGTCCCTTCCTCCCACAAAGCCCACGTAAGTATAGTTCAGCCTCTTTTGTCCTTTTATGCCTCAGTGAATGGCCAAGAACTAAACTACTCCTCTCAGCTTTTCCCAGCTCTCTAGGTTTTTGGTCTTTCCCTGATCTTAGCTCCATAACTGTGAAGGTAGTGACGGTGTTTAATGTTGTAATATTTAAAAATGGTTCATCCTGGTTTTCTAGTTGTCTTTCAGGAAAGAGTTGCTCTGCATTCACAGTCCACAATTCCAAGCCACGAAGCTCTAAGTTGCCAAGTGTGCTGGGTGTTCACAGGAATTCCTGCTGTGTACCCAGCCTCTGGGGTCCCAATTGCACCTGGGAGCTGGTAGTTAGTAGCATTTTCAGCATCTTCTCCCACTTTTCCCATTGATCAGAGACTTTTCTTGCTTCTCGGTCTCTGTTATTCTTCCTGATTCAGCTCAGGAAGAACAGAAAATGGAAAGCTAGTCTTAGGAGAGAGAGGAAGGTGTTTCTTCCCTCCTTTTCTCCCCACTCTATGGAGATGATGGGCCCACCACATGAATTGAGAGGACTGATTAGAAATGCATCTGAAGGAAATTGTTGAATACCTATGGGAAATTCGATTACATTCCCGTCACAAGCCTTGTCTGTCTATTGAGTATTCCGGGCTAGAGGGAAAATCCGAAAGGTGCCTATGTAATGTTAGATGGATATGAAGAGAAGAACCACACAGTACTCTGAACAAGGAAAGTTTAACGCAAAAAATTGGAAAGTGTTACACAAGATTCGAATAATGAAGGATAAGCTGGTCAGAAATAAAGCGCTAAAGGACATACGAATTACAGCTATAAAGAACAGACATTACCTAAATAAAATAGACAAGTGGGGCCTCATCAAATTAACGAGCTTCTGCAATGCAAAAGAAACCATCAAGAGAGCAGGGAGACAGCTCACAGAATGGGAAAAATATTTGCCAAGTGTATATCTGACAAAGGCCTAACATCTGGGATCCACAAGGAACTCAAACGTGCCAAAAGGAAAAAAACACGCAGCCCCTTTAAAAAGTGGACAAAAGAATGAATAGACACTTCTCAAAAGAAGATATATGGGCAGACAACAGACACATGAAAAAGTGCTCAGCCTCACTGATCATCAGAGAAATGCAAATCAAAATCACACCGAGATACCACCTAACCCCAGTAAAAGTGGCCATCATTAATAAAACAAACAACAACAGATGCTGGCAAGGAGGTAGAGAAAAGGGAACGCTTCTGCATTGCTGGTGGGAATGCAACCTAGTGCAGCCCATTGGAAGACAGTGTGGGGATTCCTGAAAGAACTAGAAATTGACCTTCCATATGATCCAGCGATCCCCCTATTGGGAATATACCCAGAGGAACTCAAATCATTCTACCAAAAAGATATGGGCAGCTATTTTTGTTGCAGTGCTATTCACAAGAGCAAAAACACGGAACCAACCCTGCTGTCCCAACAAAACTGCACTGGATTTAAAAAATGGGGTACATATACACGATGGAATATTATGCAGTCATAAAGAAAGACTAATATATGGACTTTGTAACAACTTGGATGGATTTGGGGTCGATCATATTCAGTGATTTATCACAGAAACAAAGAACAGAGTTCCATATGTTCTCACTCATAAGCGGACCTTGAACAATTATAATGCTATAAGAAAGCAATTGGCAGTAGTGGGAAACTGTCAGGGGAGGGGGTGGGAGGGCAGTTGAGGGAAACTGCTAGGGGAGGGAGGGGCATACCTCTTCAACAAGGGTATCTGCATGATCAATGCTTGTATATCTAAACCTGAAATGTACCCCATATCTTTATAATTAAAAAAAACCGAACAGACATTACCAATAGGGCAGAGAGAGTGTCTAAGACATTGAATGGCTGACAAATCGCTGCTGTGCTGCTCGGGTGGACCTTGCTGTAATTCCATTCTCTGGGGTTGCTGAAAATTCTGCCTCTAGAAGTTGCTGGAAATACGCCCTCTTTAAAGTACTGAAAACCTGTCCTCTGGAATTTTCTGGAAATCTGCCCTCTAAAGTGCAGAGCACGTGGGATCTCATGAGGCAAAACCCTTTTATCTTGCAGTCTCTCTCCAGCACCTCCCATTGGCAAAAGCTTAATCGTGCCAGGGGCAAAGGATTACGTATGGAAAGGGCCCACATCGATGTTCACAGAGCCGGCAAAAGTGGGTGAGGATGGAGCCGGAAGACAAGACTTCATGAACCAGCACTTGGCCTCCACTCCAGTCCTCAGTTTCCCTATGCATCCTCCTACACTCATTATACTCTCCACCAACAGCAAAACATCTCTGCATTTCCCTAACAAAATACACTCTTCCTGCTTTTATTTTTTCAGACAATGTCTTGCTCCGCAACTGAGGCTGGAGTGCAGTGTTGGGATCACAGCTCACTGCAGCCTTGAACTCCTGGGCTCAGGCAAGCCTCCTGCCTCAGCCTCCTCAGGAGCTGGGAATACAGGCGTGAGAACACAGCCTCTGGCCCAGGGGCCCATTGTAAAAGTGTCTTGTTTTGGGATGTGATCCCACAGCCCGCCCTGGACACGAATGTGCAACCCGGAAAACACGAGAAAGTCTGAACTCGATTATTTTTCATCAGAATTTTATGGATGCGCCATGTGTGGAGAGCATGTTGGAAAAACTGGAATTAGACTGGGGCTACCAGTTCCTGTGTATGGTGAAGATACATGTGTAAAAAAGTACCCTTGAAACAACAGGTAGAAGTGGTGCAAGACCCCTCCGACCCCAGAGTCGCGCACGCACCGAGCGCTACTGCGCAGCCGCAGAGCCCACTCGGGCTATGCGCGTCGCCTTCCTTCCGGGGGCGCCACAGTCCACCCGGGCGCCTCCTGGACACTGCCGGGCCGCGGGAGCAGCGCAGACCCCAAGCCTCAGGCGCCCAGAGCCACACCCCGCCATCACCATGTCGGATGAACTGGGTGAGGTGCCTTCACCGCGGCTGGACCCCAGCTTCTTTCTCAGTCTAGATGGCCTCGCGGGCTGCTTTCGGATTGGCTGGTCACTGGCAGCGCGTGGCCGCCGGCTGCGGATTGGTCAGCGGAGAGTGGGAACCCGGGCGGAACTGGGCTACCCCTGAGTCCAGGGAGTCTCAGGGCCTCAGGATGTCCCCTAGGGCTCTTGGCGTCTTAGGGGCTTGAGGTGAACCTGGGGCTGGGGGCGTCCTCTAGAGAGGGAGATGGATAGGCCTCTATGACACCACTTAAAGACGAGGTATATGCGAAATACTTGCCATGTGAATTCAGTAATCGACTAAATGTACCATGCTTTTGATTTAAAGCAGCAGTTCATTTTATTCGGGGCCATGCTGTGTCTTCCTGGTCTTACAATGTCTGTTAATTTGCATTCGTTTATTCTTAGTAAAGAAAAATCGCTGAAGGTTGGTAGAGGTGTGAACTTAGACGAATTGCATGTATATCGCGTCCTTTTATTATTCTAAGGAAAGAGTTTGTTTTACAATTTTCTTCAGTGACCTATCCTATACATAGAAGAAACGTATTGTTTTCTTAAAAATAACGGAAGAGATTTCCTTATGTCATTAACATCTTACTGTGAACTATATCTGAAATTATTTGGCGCTTTAGAAAATACAATTCAGTATTGGTGATTTAGCTGACATTCAGTCCACAAAGGAGTGTAACAACATGACTAGTTTTGAAAGGAAATTGCTGTACTGTATTTAAAAGTTCAATGTGACAGTGTTCAACTAGTTTGTTGCTATTTTATTTAATGGGGCAATGTATGAAGAAATGCTTTGTGATGCTCCTAAAACCTCGATGGCTTTTCCACAGCCAGTTTGGGCAAGGTTCGAAAACATGGAATAAATATTTTGATGTTTTTTGGTGTAGGAATAGTGTCATTACACGGATATAAAAATTTATATGCTTACATATGTGTAGGTAGAGGCAATGATCATTGATTGCAATTATATTTAGGTTCTCTGTGACGGAAATGGGCAGTTGGAAATAATGATTGATTATGTAGCAATTTCTCGAAATTCCTTTTACTCATTCTCATCGTTTGTTGTGGCTGTATATGCATTTTTCTTCAAGTCTGTGTCTGTGTGAGCAGACATGGGAACTCCCACCCTGGAGAGGATCCCAGGAGAATCCAGCGTCTGTGGATCCCAAGGGAATCAATGCAGGAGCCAAATACTTTGGCTCAGGCCTTGAGAAGGCGGTGCTCTGCTGGACAGTGCAGATGAGTGTGGATTGTGCCTTTCAGACTAAAACATTTTTTGGATTCCTTAAGCCAGATAAT
>NW_007231168.1:0-33685 GCF_000164805.1 Carlito syrichta | reverse complement strand
CTCTCTCTCTCTCTCTCTCTCTCTCTATATATATCTATATATATATATATATATATATATATATATATATATAAAGAATTTGGTACTATTTGTGGCTTCAGGTATCTGTTGAGGGTCTTGACATGCATCCCCTGCCGATAAGGGGGGACTACTGTCTGTAAATGGAGTGTCATGCAATTGCAGGTTCGTCTCTCCTAAATGGAAATCTTAGACACATGCTCTGGCCTACCATCCTTCAATATTCTGTTAGCAACTATTCTCATTGCAAAAATACTTTATGTAAAAATAATACATCTTAACTCAGGTCTTATAATTCATGTTTATTCCAGGTTTTCAATGCAATGCATATTCAATGTTTTGCTAGGCTTCAATGTTAAATGTCTTTAATTTTTACTTGGAAGGCACCAAGGTCATACTTTATTACAGATTTCTTGTGTCTGCATGTTCGCTATCAAATTAATTTAATTTTTGTGTATCCACGCATGATTCACTCCTTGTTTTTAAGAAAAAGCCTATTTCAAAGCAGGTCAGACAGTGGCAAATTACATGTATGCAGCAATAATTTAATGTGACTGCTTAATAATGAAAAGACTGCTATAAAAATCATTCCCTCACAGCTCTGGAGAATTTAGGTTAGTGGTAAAAGCTGAAGTTGTTCCCCCAGGGTGCTGTCATGCTTATGAAGATGGACAGTCAACGCCTGTCTTGAAATGGTACTTATTCTATTCCTTTTATGCTTGGGAAAATCCTTTTTTGAAATAGTGTGTTTGTAGGGATGGAAATCAATTGGGCACTTGTGAAAGGTGCTTCAAGGATAGTACCAGCGGTTGTTTTTAAGCTTTCTTATTCTCTTGGACACCTCATATTGTCATGAGCACCACAGAGGGAAATCGCCTGGTATTTGCTTTTAGAGATTTCCATGGGAGAAGGAGACCCATGGAGGACAGGGTGAACCAGCAGGAGGGGAGTCTCCTTGCGAAGACCCACTTCCAAGTCACCAAAAATATTAGCAGCTGACTTGGGGGAACAAGACTTACAGGGTTACAGTGTTTTGAAGCCCAGTCAAACATTAGAGAAAACCAAGACTGACATTTTTGTTTCACAACTGATTATACTGCCAAAAAAAAAAAAAAAAAGATTGCATCCAAGGCCACAGCGTCAATTTTGAGGGGGAAAAAGCTTATTAAAATAATCACAAATAATGCTACAAAAACCTCATGAGTAATGGTCCAAGCCAGATCAAAATCAAGTGACAAATTCACCAGGAACCAGCCTGGTAGGGGTGGGAAGATCTTCAAGATGCTGAGTAGTGGACAACAACCGAGAGACAAGAATCTTCTGCAAAAAACTGAAATGCAATTCAGCATCATACTTCTTTTATTTATGTCTACAAAGATCTGAAGAATGGATTGGAAAAACAGTCACTGAAAAACTATGAAAACTTCTTTTCTACTGGGAACATCTTTTGTTCTTTTCAGGAACCATATTGACCAAAATGTGTCTAGTCCCGTGATGACTTCCAGGGAGTCAGAATCAGCAAGGAATCTATGAAAAGATGACTCAGTGAAAAAGAAGCATTAAGATGAGATTTTTTTTTTTTTAATGAAGAGGACACAAAAGACGTTTACAGACTTTTTACTTTGGCTCGTGGTTTGACACTCAGCACTAACTGTGGTACCATTTCTAACTTAACCATAGGAATTAGGAAGTTTAGACTATATTTTTAAAGAGAACATATCCCAGCAAATCCACTACAGAATTTGGATCTACAGATCAGCATAAATATATGAATATAGCACAAAGCTCCGAGTTACGTGCACATACAAGCCAATGATGTCCTCAGAGTAAACATGAAGTTCAACAGAAGGAAATGTGAATGGCCATATATTTACAAGCAGAGTGGGTAAATATTTACCTTCGTTGCCAATTGGCGTAGGTACTTAAACAATATAGGTACCTGTTTACTTATAAGGCTGGTGTTCATTTGTTACTATGGGAGGTGGTTAAAGTTGACTTCAGGCAAGGCCTTCATATCTCTACTCTCGAGAGGAGTGGATGGATTCTATCACTCAAAGCTGGAATGTCCTCTATGTAATCAGACCTTGTCAGTGTGTTTTTTTGAGTCATTTCTAACAATATTAGTCGTTACTGTAGGAAACCGGGAATTGTTTTCTTTTTTGGATACCGTACACGTTTATACTGGCACACACACCAGAATTCAAGGGAGGAGATAATATAAAATTAGCAACTAGGTGCTTTGGCGTGTATCCAGAGTGGAATGGTCACTATTTTCTGGACATTCAGCTAGCTCTTACCTATGTTCATTGCACATGCTGACTTAGATGCTTAGAATATCCTTTTTTTCTCAACATTGCATCCTGTTTACCTCATAAAGACTCAGTTTCCTTTTTCTTTCCTTCAGAATTAAAGAAAACGATATGCATTAAGAATCACTTTTACCATTTAACAATTTATTACCACTTAACAATATATGGCAATAATTTCATATTCTATCATTGTACATTTGCATATAAAAGCATATTTTCAATGCGTTACAAAGTTTTCCACATAACACCTCTTAATGAAGGATCTAGTTGTGTCCACTGCTTGTGTAATTACAAAAGAGGCCACAAAGACTGTAAATTTGTGTGTGTGTGTGTGTGTGTGTGTGTGTATGTGTGTGTGTGAATATAGCTGGAAATTGCTGGGTTAAAGAGCATATTTATTTAAAATTTTGGTAACAATTTCCAAATTACTCTATCACGTACTTGCAACAAGGACTTAAGAATGTTTGTCTGCCCACACCAGAGCCAACGCCCTACTATCAAACTCCGTTTATCTTTGCCCAACTGACAAGTAAAAAAAGGCATCTTATTCTTAACTTAGTTTGGATATTTTTAATATGAGTCAAGTTTGGCTTCATTTTATAGACTTTCTGAGGCTTTTGTATTCTTTCAAAAACTACTTTAAACAAAGTTTACATAGAGTTGGGGAGCATGGATTTTTTTAAAAAATAATCTGCTACCAGAAATATTATTTTATTTTCATATTGTATTTCTCACTCTATGTTTTTTTTATTACTTGTCCTTGTTAAACCTCCTCTTTGTTCATTTCATCCATCCTGCCGGCCTGATTTTAACATCCTTCCATAAAAACCACGGTGGTCTTCTCCACTCAAGTTTCTTGCCATGTATGCAGGGCCTGAGCCCATCCGATTCAGATCCTGTGACCTTGCCCACCCGGACAGACTGCCCAGGTGGCCTCTGAGTCCTGGACTTGCTGTAGAGGCTGAGTGGTCCGCTTCTGAGCTCTGAAACAGGCTTGGGAGAAATCTCCTCTGTGGGAATTCTGAATGGGGAGGTGTCTGCAGTTTGCAAATGACTCTGTTCACCCCAGCTGTCAGCCCTCACTGCCTCCTCGTGGTTGTCTCTCTCGGTCTTGTAATCAGTTCTGATGATTCATATCTTCACCCCTGAGGGAAAGGGGATGGGAAAAAAATGGAGGACAAGAGCTTCCTGATCTAGTTCACAAAATCTACTTGACTAAAGGAACAGAAGTTCCGGGTTTGTTTTTCCACCAGCTGGTACTTTAATGTCATGGAGTCGATGATGCATCCAACGCATTCACAAGTTTTTTTTTTCTTTCCTTTAAAGTGGTAGCTTTGCTTACTGAAAAATAAAACTGACCCCCACTGAATGAACCTAATCCCATCCCCTTTGTCCATCTCTTCATGACTTATTAGGGTCATCTTATTTACATCTGTAGACGATTCAAATGTATTCTGAGTCCTTAGCTCACCCTGCCAAATCTTTTTTCCAATTTTTTTTCATTAGAACGTGCTATCTAGAATTACCCAGGGTCCAAGAGATGCCCAAATCCCCACTCCAGAGGAGAAAAGTGTGGGGTAGGCAGGAAGTGAGAAACTTCTTTAAAATCACAGCATGTCTAGACTTATGCCCAAACACATCACTTCGTGATACAAGTAAGTAGGACTTTTGTGGAAAAATGCATAGTAGAGAAAATAACACAGAGGCTCACATCCTTTGTGGAAGTGGGACATTGTATATGTTCAGAAATTTTCTAGCCGCAGGTTGTTTACATGTGGTCTGAGCGTTTTCTTAATGTGATCCTGTACTTAAGTGGATATAGGTTCAGCCAGAAAAGAGAAAGATGAACATCAAAGTTGTTGCAATACCAGAAGAAAATTATAGGGCGTTTCCATGTTTGAAAGATCACTAGTTTTCACTATTGGTTTGGGGCAATGGATTATCCATAAATAAAAACCTTAAAGGCCTCTGACCGAAAACATATACTTTGTTTATACAAAAGTACAAGTTCGATGAGTAGCCACTCCCATCAAAAAGATCCAGTGTGCTCAATTAGAAAAAAAAGAGTTAGAGAAACGGAAGGCATGAAAGTAGCTTTGGGAATATTCTAGAGTTTCTTTTCCAATACCAACTTATTTCTGTAGCAACAACAAAAAAAAAAAAAATAAGAAAAATCTTTTAGTCACTTTCTTTAAGAAGTTCTGTGAGTCGTGATAACCTTCCTTTACTGATGGCTTACTCTGTGTAAAGCACTGTTCCAAGAAGTTCACATGCATCATTGCATATAATCCTCACAATGACCTTGTGCTTTGGTCAGGGCTGGCCCTGCAAGTTCGTGAACAAATAAACCCAGAAATCTTCACCAGATTAACAACACAAAAGTTTTCTTTCTGGCCCACAGCAGTTTATTCTGACCCAGCGTGGGTCAGGTAAATTTCTAGAGTGGTCATCTCAAACTTCAGGTCATTCCAACAGGAAACAGCTAAAGATTGCACGGCAGCTTTCAAATTCTTTACACTGGAGGTGGCACACAACACTTGGGCCCACAGCCGTTGGCCAGAATTACTCGTGTGTCTAGAGGTAACTGCAAAAGGGCTGGGAAATGTGAGGAGGTACATGGATATGTGGATGAAGCTGTAAATGTCTTTTCTGTATTTGCAGAGTATACATTGTCTCCATTTCATAGATATAGGAACAATCATATCTATAAATTCTCAGGAGAGGTAGAGCTAAAATTCAAACCTAAGCCCCAAACAGCTGTTCAGATATGAGAGCCATCTTTGTTTGCTAGTGGTAGTTTAGGGACCTTATTTATCTTGGCATCTTATAAAATAAACTCTGCATAATAAGAGATCCACAAACGGTTGATTGTAGATAGAAGGCGACTTTTTCATGAATTGAGCAATGTGATTTTTTAGCCCCTTAATTACATTATAAATAGATACCACATGTTCTCACTCATAAGTGGATCCCGAACATTTATCATAATACTATAAGAAGGGGATTGGCAATAGAAGGAAACTGCTGGTGGGAGGGGTATATAACATTAATATGATCTCAAACCAGGCCAAGTGGGGACCAAAGGGAGACCCAAAGTTCACCTGTACAATGACCACTTATCTACTGAACTCTGAATTGCACCCCACATCTTTAAAATACATTTTTAAAACAAATAAGTACATAAAAGAATCTCACACTTGTCTACAAAATCCCAAACACAGAACTCGTAGTAAATGCTCAATTCATAAATATGTGTTAGTTGATTGACTAAAACAATTTTCAGTTTCCCATTAATACTTCTCATCTGGGCTAGTTATTTGGATGTTTACCTTCTGACAGCAGAGGTAAGATATCTTAGGTAAAGACAAAAACTTTTCCAGAAAAGAAGAATGTAATTTTTCTAGGCCTTACCTGATGATTTTCAATCTGGGTAAAGAAAAAAGCATTTTAAAGTTATTGAAGGCAGACACATACCATAAAGTAGCAGAAAAGAAAAACATTGCTACCAGCCAGTCATCATGATTTTTTTATGATTTGGCTATTGTATTCTTTTTAACACATTATTATTTTCAGTTTCCAGGAGAACCACAATTTTGCATGAGTTCTTACCAGATTTCTTTCCCTGTCTTTATGTATTTTTTTGTTTTATGTTCTTTTCCACATTTCTCTATTATCTTATTTTGTTTTTTAGCACTTCTTTACGTCTCTTTTGCTATGTTACTTTTTATCTTCTTAAACAATGTCCAGCCCAGTGTTTATACAACTTTTGTTGGTTTTGTTGTTGTTGTTGTTGTTGTTAATTGCTCCTTTTTTCTCAGCTGTCCAGATGTTTTCACTTTACAGTGTTGACTCCACCTCTTTTTGGCTCCAAGTTCCCTGCCCCTGCTCTCGGTACCAACGCATACTTGAGTGATACTTAAGTGGATTTATAGAGTGGTGGCAAAAAGTCTTTTTATAATCTCAGTTCCGATCTGTGCTCGTTTTCTTTATTTTTTTCTCAGTTTCCATGATGATGGTTTTGTTTTTGTCTTTTCCTTTCTTCTGTCCTTCCAAAGAGATTACACACTTTCGTGAACTTCCCAGTTTTAATTATGTGATGCCTTTAAGACCCTGTTTGTGATATATCTTTATCAGTTTCTATGTGGCATCTATAGCATTATATGTCCATGAAAAAAAGTTCACTTCTTTTTTAATTGTTCATCTATTGATACTTGAGCACTTTGAATACAATGACCAGGTAATCAAATCGGTTTAAGCATAAGCTACTTTGTCGCTATTGTTGGTTCTATATTTAAGAGTAACTAAAGTTGAAGACACCAGTGATATCATGATGATTTCTTTACATCCAATGAGTTACTTTCTTATAAATTATCAAGCCTATTACTGGGACCCTTAGCACTGGGAAATATTGGTTGTCATAAGCATAAGTCTTTAAAAAACTTAAATAACTATGTATTGGGTACCTATCAACCTCGAGAATTATGTTGAATACTGGAGTCACTTTAGAGAAAAACACAGACAAGATGCAGGCCCGCAGAGAGCCGACATTCTGGTCAGGAAGAAAGTAAAAACAAAGTAAACAGAATTAGAAAAGATTGTGAGTCATAAATCGTGTGATTGAAACAACAGCAATAACAACAACTTGAGGCATCTGTGCTCTCAAAAGCAGAGTCAGGAAATATTTCCCTGAGGCAGTCATATTCAAGCCGCCAACTCATAGACAAAAAGGTTCTTGAAGTGGAATCAGTGCAGGGTCTGCAAAGACCTGAGCAGGGAGGAGCTCAGTGCATGTGTGCATTGGGGAGATTGCTGCTTTGATGGAGGGCCAGAGCGGATGGTGAACGAGAGAGTGAAACAGAGGCAGAGACTGGGCTGGGCCACACAGGCCTTGCAGTGTGAATTTTGTGATGGTGAAAATGGAACACCCTTGAGGGTTTCAAGCAGGGGCGTAGCATGATTTGATTAATGTTTGCACCGACATGTATTTATCAAGTGAGTACTATATGCCAGGTAATGTTTTAGATACTGGGCATAAAGCAGTGAGCAAAAGAGACACAAGTGTCTAGTGGCATGGAGAGTGCATTCTAGTGTTTTGGAAACATTTTAGTGATTGCTGTGTGGAGAAGGGATGGAGGTAGCCAGGATAATGAGAAGATCAGTAAGAAATTTATCGCAGGAGTCAAACAAAGAGAGGATGAACGCAGAGCCCCAGTTCAATCTGTCATGATTTTATGAGTAAGATGATTTGAACGCATATTCCCTGTCATGTAGAGTCAAACCTGAACAAAATTGAACTGTACAAAAGTACAAAGTCATACACAATGAAGACTGCATGATAATCATTAAATCACAAGTTGTATGCAGAGATAAATTCCAGACGAATTAAAGATCTTAACGTGGGTCAATCAAACCCTAAAATACTAAAACATAGAAGAATAGTGGTCTGATCTTGAGGTGGGGGAAGCCTTTCTAATCACAACATGAAACCCAGAAACAATAAAGGAAAAGAATGAAAAGTGTGATTACATAAAAACACAAAGCTCTGGAAAACAAACACATCATGAATGTAGTTTAAAAAATTGGGGGGGAGAGGGGACAGAGAAGTTGGCGACATATATATGAAAGGTTAATAGATAATACAGAAAGACTTCCGAGTATTCAATACAAAACACTTTCGAAGTCCATTTTAATTTCTGTTAGTGTTGGCAGGACAAATTCCATCTAAATCTAATGCCTTCCACTGTGCTCGCTTGACAAAATTCAGCAAATATTTTTTGAATGCCCAGCACGTATCACTTTTCAGCCTCGTGGCTGAGATCAAGTGAATGCCTAACATGTGCTAAGTGTTGGGAAGATCAGTGTGAACATAACAGAGGTGTACCACTCTCTCAGGTAACTTACAGTTTGGATTGGATTCTTACGTGTTAGCAGTATTTTATTGTCATCACAGATGCGATAGAATCATCTCTCTACATCCCCAACACAGATAAATAACCCCGATGCTTCTGTTTTTCTTTCCCCATTGTTCTATAATTATTTTCATTGTTCTTGGGACAGAGTATACATTCTCACACCATGGAGTTCCAGAATGGGTCATAAATATTTTTTGAAGAAACAGTTTCTGTCTCCTAGTCAGTCATCTTTTTAAACAAATGCACCGAGCTCACACCCTGTACCAGCCTATGATCTATGCCAGGGCTGTCCATAATATATGCCAGGATTAGGAAGGTGAGTAGAGTCGGTTCTTGTCCTCAAGGAACTTGAAGCCTAGGTTGGACACAGACTAATAAGTCAACAGGCACAGAATGGCACACACGTGCTTTGACAGAGAATCTATGGGCCTGGATGGGAAGGCAGAGAGGGGTCATTGGGCCAATGGAATCAGGCTCAGGGGTACGGAGGAGGCCCATGGAGCCTTCTGGATTGATGGTAGCAAAGTTTAATGAATGCCTTCAAGGATAAGTGGGCTTCAGCTAAGGGAAGGAGAGAGGGCATTCTTCACAGAGGGACTAGAACGTGCTGAGTGTGCAGGAGTGAAGCCACATGACGTGTCTGGAAAACTATGAAAGAGTAAAATATTTGACAATGAGGGCCAGTAGATGAGATTGAAAGGCAGACAGGAAAACTCTGCTGAGGGTTTGGAAAATTACTCTGAAACTTAAGCAGGAACTTGACAAGATTCTCTAAATGTTTACCCTGAAAACAGTGTGGAAAAGCGAATGTGGTGGCTATTGGATGAATCTATATTAAAATGGACAAGAATGGATGAAAAGCAAGGCTGGATCTGCTGTGATGGGTAGGAGGACAGTTTGAAGCTTAGTGGATGCCCTCTTGGATGGGAAGGATGGAGGGTACATGAAAGAGAAGGATCCAAAATGACGCCGAGTTTTCTAAGCTGGATAATGCAGTGAACAGTGGTTCTACTCACGAAGGTAACACATGTAAGAGGAGCAAGTTTGGAGGTCAAGAAGATAAATTCCCAGGGAGGGGAAGGGAGGTGGGATTAAAGGTAGTCAATATCTGTCAGGGGACGGGGGGGCACACCTCATCAACAAGGCTACCTGCACAATGCATATTCATATACCTAACCCTTAACTGTACCCCTCAATGTTAAAATAAAAATATGTGTAAAAAATAAAAATTCATAACAATAATAATAAAAAAGGAAGATAAATCCCATTGGGCAACATTGGGTTTGAGGTGACTTAGCGAACTGAACACATCCAAGAAGTGATTGAGTATTGGGGTCTGGCGCTCAGGAAGGACGACCGGACTGAGCACAAAAATTTGTTGCCATACAAACTGCTACAGAAACCATTCATTAATACAAGGTCTCTCAGGAAGTCTATGTCAAGTGCAAAGAATGGAGCCCTGAGAAGCCAATTTAGAGTGAGTGGATGAAAAGAGACAGGAAAAGAGGAGGCAGAGGAAAATGAGAAGAATCAGAAACCTGCAATGACACAAATCCGATGTGTCACTGATACATGACAAGGCAAATGAAAAAACCCATTTGTTTTTTCCCATGATTTCTCTGAGCAAGGTCGTGTCATTTCACAGAGTTAAATAGACAATAATTACCAGATAATTAAAATACAGTGTATTCTAGATGAGGGTTAAAGTGTGGGGGGGGTACCATACCTATGTGAGCTTACAGAAAGGCTGGAACATTATTGTTATTGTGTGCTGTTCTCAGTTGTCTGAAGATTGTGGTGCCCAAGCCGACTTGGAGGACAAACTGGAGTTACTTGAGTGAAGTGTTGATGGAGTAGAAAAAAGTAATCAGGGGAGAGAAAGACACATTCAAAGACCCTGACGCATGAAAAGACATGTTAGAACACAAAGCACAGTGATGGGAGAAGTCAAATTGTGCAGAGCCTTGTGAAATGAATTAAGTAACACGTTACTTGTATGTAGATAATGCCCAATTGTTTGTCTATATGCAGTATCTAACTCTTCTCTAACCGTCTATTATGCATTTCATTTACCATCTAAAGCTCTTATCTGTTAGTCCCAAAGGATCTAAAAAGTGATGTCTGCAGACTCATGAACCAGGCTACCTTTATTTGATCCCTGTTCCTTCACTTAATACTTTATCGAACTTAGCCCAGTTAATTCAGTCTTTCTATGCCTTGGTTCCCAATCTGTTTAGTGGGACTAATGAAGATACGTATTTCATAGAATAGTGATGAGGATGAAAAGAATTCATGCATGCAAAGTGATTAGAAAAGTACGTGGCAGAGATGAGCCTACAATAATTAGGCTCAAAATTAAGTATTTTAATGGACCTTCATTAAATGACCTTCATTTAATTCGTTAATGGACCTTCATATGACCCAACAATCCTGCAGCTCTATTCACAATAGCAAAAACATGGAACCAACCATGCTGCCTATCGAAGCTGGACTGGATTTTTAAAAAGTGGTCCATATACACAATGGAATATTATGCAGACATAAAGAAGGACAAACATATGGACTTGCAGCCACTTGGATGGATTTTGAGTTGATCATACTCAGTGATCTATCACAGAAACAATGAACAGAGTACCATATGTGGTCACTCATAAGCGGACGTTGAACAATTATCATAATACTATCAGAAAGGGATAGGCAGTAACGGAAAACTGCCAGGGGAGGGGGGTATACCTCATCAACAAGGGAACCTGCATAATCCACATTTGTATACCTAACCCTGTATTGTAACCCACATCTTTATAATAAAAAAATTAAAAAGTTAAAAAACAAAGCAAAATATTTTAAATTTACCCTTAAACTTTCTGTTTCTATATTTACTCTCTATATTGATGATCTTGCCATGTCTCCAGCTACTCCGATCACCATCTTGGTATCACGCACTGGAACGCGAGCTGTGTGTTGGGTGAAAGTATATCTGCCTTGGCTACTGCTCTGTTGGCATCACCTAGAGTGTGCTCACACTGGAAGTTCAGTGAATATTTGTTGAATAATAAACAACTCCCGATGATGCTTTGATTCTTACTCTCAGCTATCAAAACCAAAAGTTTCTGCTTCTATATTATCATTCACTTTTGTGTCTTCTTGTTTGTCCAGTGTCTCCACTTAAATTCAGATTCTTTTTTTTTTTTGAGTTGGAGTCTCACTCTGTCATCCAGACTGGAGTGCAGTGGCTGCTCCCAGCCACCGCAGCCTCGACCTGTCGGGCTCTGGCGATCCTTCTGCCTCAGCCTTCCAAGTAGCTAGAACTACAAGCACGCGCTACCATGCCCAGCTTATTTTTTGATTTATTGTAGAGATGAGGTCTCGCCAAGTTGCCCAGGCGGGTCTTGAACCCGTGGGCTCAGGCAATCCACTCACCTCAGCCTCCCAAAGCGCAGGATAACAGGCTGAGCCACCAAGCCTGGCAAATTCATGTTCTTGTTATTATTATTATTATTAGTTTTGGCTGACTATTATAAAGCTCTCTGGCCTCCATGGATCTATCATCCTTTTCTACCCAGGTTCCCCTTCCTCCTTTTCATCCCTCCCTTTCACTCACTCACACATCTCCGAGGATCACTGCCTCCAGATTCACATTATCAAAGCAGTTTTGATTTAAGTACAAATGAGTCATCCTAGAATTCAAGGCCTTTTATGCTGTCTCTCTAATCTACTTTCCTAGTCTTGGGCTCTGAATTTGATCCAAGAACTAAAAGGAAAATAAATAAACAACACATATTTATTGGAGTGAATGTTAAGTGAAAAACATATGGTGGGGATAATAAGTACTGTCTTATGAGAGAAATTCCTGTAGATAGGTGCAACTTGGGAATGCTTCTAATAAAAAATAGTATTGGAAGAGTCCAGGGAGAAGGGTAGAACTTGGATAAGAAGAACAATAGCAGAAAGGAATTCTCAGAAGGCAGAACGAAGTTGCAAATGTAAAGTAAGTAGATTTGAGATGTTCAAGGAAGGCAGGTAAGAAAGCACGGTGTCTGAACTATGCTGGTAGAGTTCAAAGGGCTGGTCACCAAAGAATAAAGTAACATATCAAATATTTTGTACAATTTAGTGGTTTACTTGATGTCAATGAAAATGAGGAAGAAAAATCTAAGATGATTGAGAGTAGTGGTGGATACGGGTCCATGTTGAGAGAAAGCTGTTTGGAGGCAAGGGCAGATAAGCCCAGATAAATTAGGTTCCAGGAGAAAAACGTCCCAGTGGGTCCTGGTGGAGACATCCAACAGGGAAAGGGTTAAGTTTAAGTTAGTGTTGTAGATTGGAACAAAAGAATTAGAGTTATCTAAACATTGAGGGTTGTTGTAATTATACAAAGGGTGTGCCTATACTGAAAACTTGAGAGACTAAAAGAATCTGTAATGGAAGAGAGATTGGTAGTAGAAAGAAAACCAATAAAGAGCAGTTTCACTGATATCAATGGAGAAAAAGAGCTTTTAAATGAGTCATCAATGGTGCCAAAAATATTGGGTAGAAGTAAAAAAAGAGTAAGTATTGGATAGATCATAGATTAAAAGCCCACTGGCAATTTTGAAGAGATTAGGTATTCAGACACCAAATTGTATTAATTCATTCCACAAATAACTATTGAACATCTACTAAGTGTCAGGTACCGAAGTGGGTATTGAAAATATAATTGTGATCAAAATAGATTGGGGTCCTTAACTTCAGAGATCTTTAGATTGTGAAGCAGACAAGGAACCAGATAATTTAGGATACAATGTACTCTAGATGAGGGTCAGGACAGAGAAAGTTTCTTGTCCATGAGAACCCACAAAAGGGCTGGGAAGTTGTTAATGCTGTTTGTTGTTCTTGCCATTGTCCTCGTTTTCTGAAGAAAGTGATGCCCAAGACAGACTTGAAGGGTAAATTGGAGTTATTTGAGTGAATTGTTGATGCCCAAGGAAAAAGATCATCCAGAAAGAGGAAAATAAGTTCAAAGACTTCATGGCATGAAAGGACACGGTTAGAACACAGAGCGGAGAAGTGCGACATTAGTAGAGTTTAGATTGTGAGCCGACTGAAGAATTGTCTACTCTTTTTCATAAGATCAATGAGAAACCATTGAGAGAGAAGATTTCCACAATGAGACTTCATGTTCAGAAACATTCCTCTGGATTCAGTGCGGCAAAAGGTTTGCAGAGGAATAAGACGAGAGACAGAAAATAAGAAGTGGTAGAAGGGGAGGCCACTGGTTGAGAACAAATATTAGGACTCCATTGAGAACAGAAGTACCTGTCCTAAAAACTGCTTATCTCCAGCAGTTACGGTGGGAAGACCAGGATGCTGCCAACAAAGACGAACATGAATTTTCCTCTACTCAGTAAGGACCCAACAAATGCCTTGAATGTGCAATGGACTAAGTTAACAAATGCTATAATGCTGGGCAGCCAAGTGACCTAGGAAGATTAAGACTTTGAGCATGCCCTGGGGCTGGGATTAACATGACAGTAAGGGCAGATGGTTATGAATCCTCGCAGATAAATAATTACATTGGAGCTGCCCATCTTTGACTTCTTTCATCCAAAGAGGATCTTATATAATAGCTTGACCTCGAATAAAGGTTAAAAGCTGATTTCAAGGGAAGAAGCAGCACGGCAGCACAGAGTGAGAAAAGCCAGCGATCTGGGAAGGAAATGGAGGTGGGTAAATAGGACAGACACTGACCACCAGAGGTTGGTCACGTCTAGTCTCGAATGCATAGAAGAGCCTATGATATAAATTGAGATATCTAGGAACATGACACAAATGCAAAATATAATAATGCTGGCAGGGCATTTTACCCACTTTGTTCACTGGTCTATCTCTAGAGCTGTCATGGTGTCCAGCAGGTTTTAATAAATATTTGTTGAATTAACGATTGAATGTATTGGTAACACTGGACAGACATATACAGGTAAAGGAACAAAATTACCGAAAAAAATTAAAAGATGTAGAAGAAGGAATCGTTTCTTTAACTTTAACCTTGAAAGTCAGAGTTACAGAACCTGCTTAGAAATTAAGATACTGTGCAGGGAATGAGCACAAAAGGAAAAACTTTTTGAAACAGTGAAACAGAATGTGAATAACACAGCCCGCAGCCCACAGTTTATTGACACATCTACCCTGGCCTATTACATCAATGCATGGTACTGAGTATATTTCATTTGAAAGGCATGGAACAAACCATAATATCTTCCTCTGCAGCATGATATGTGTCTTACAGACTTTGGCTTTCATCCTTAGCTTTGTATTTTAGAATACAAGGTCTGTTGGGAGACATTTGACCACACACAGTCAAACAAAGGCTTAGCTGTTTCAATACTTTCTAAATATTAGAAGTGATGAACATCAGTAGTAACTTACATTTCTTTAACCCCTCATATTTACAAATATTCTTCATTTCTGTTAGCTCACTCACTGCTCAGAACAACTCTCTCTATAGGCAAGGCCAAGGTATTATAGATGAAGTAACCAAAGCTCAAAGAGCTTACAGGATTCACTCTGGACCACCTGATTCGAGACAGAGCTAGGATTAGAATCCAGTGTGCTCACCCCAAACCAGCATTCTTTAAAGTACTCCACACAGATAGATCTAAAACCACAGTTGAGTCACATTCAAGTACATGGCGATGGCCTGTGATGCATAAGCTTTCCGTCTGGTGGTTTAGATGCCACTTGGCTTCAGCACAGAGCTTCAGCCCAGTGACCCAGTGCTGAGTTTCAGAGTCCATTGTGGAAATCCGGGTATGAGTCCTGAGGCAAACTTTGTCCTCTTCCAGGGCAGCAGGCACGGGTATCCCTAAGTGTACGTTTTTGTTCGGGGAAATAAAAACTCTCAGGTCAAGACGGCCTCTAAGCCATAGACTTCTACCAGTTTTCTGGTACTGGTTCTGGGGGTGACATCATTGGGAGATACCATGCAATTCACCCTTTAAATGAGCAACATAAGCTGTAAGTAACCTCTCCAGAATCACTTTAAGAAGAACTTAAAAAAAAAAACATTATGAAACAAAAAATAAATCCACTGCTGTATCCTTCTGCTATTTATCCCAGAAAGCAAATTTGATACGATGTTATGTAGAAAAGCACATTTTATCTGACACCAGGAGGTTTTGGGCCTCTTGTCTTTTTTTGGTAGTTATGAGACTTTGATCAAGCCTCTTGCCTCTCTCAGAGCTGTTTCCTTATAATATTTTTAAAGATATTTTTCAATCCTCTGATATCACCCTTTGGTTATTTTAGATAGTATTGAGATTTGCTTGAGATATATCCTAAAACTGGAACACTGGAAATATCTCAATCATAAAAATAAGTCATAAAAGCATTGCATCGTGTTAATACCTGTCAAAACCGGGAGTTAGTAGAAATGCATTTGGAGGCCCAAGTTTTCATAAAAATTTTTTGTTTGTTTGTTTCCACTCTGAGGTTTCTTGGGTCCTTATTCACTTGCCCAAGAAAGTTTAATTTAGAATTGGCCTGATTGCGAGTCTCCCAGATTGGTTAAGAGCGTTCTAAGTGCTACTTAAACGCCACCTTCTATTTCCTGGGCAGGAGTGCCTGGGCTGGCACGACCCCACGGCCCAGCAGGGCAGCAGTGGTTGTGGTAGGAGCACAGAGGGATTGCCATCCCATCCCCTGAAATTAGTGCCTCGAGAGCTAGAAATTCCAGTCGTCTCTGATCAGATGGTCCGGAACTGGAAATAACAGGAGTGAGAAGTTCATGAAAGAGAAGGCTGCAATCCCAAGGGAAACTGGCACCAGGACCCACCCCTGCAGGCCGCTTTCAGGGAAAGGAATGCCACTCCATTCCTCCCTGGCGGTGCACCTTCAGGTCTGTCTTGCCTGGCAGATGTTTCACGTTAAGCCACACGGCCCCTGTGTCTGGACCCACTCCGCGAGGTCACCTACACAGTCCTCGCTGCCCTTCCCTGCCTTATTTCCTCGCCTTCCTTCTGGTTTGTGTCACGTCCTCTTTCTCGCCGCAGTTCCTCCAGCACAATGCAAACCCCCGACAACTCTTGCACATTTTTCAAAATGCTGGGCAGGGAACGCACACCGAACTCCATGTCCAAGCTGAATCTTTTAGTCTCTGCATTGCCAAAAGAGGCACTGTGATTTTGTAGAGTGGCTGTCAATCAATGTTCTACTTTCTGAAAGGGCCCCAGTCACTCCCTGGGCAGAATAGCAAGGTCGAGGGACTCAGCCCCTTAAGAGCTGCGTGAGACTTCATTCCAGGTCCTTGCATCTTATTTACTGACTGATTAGATGACTTGTAAAAGGGCCATCTGCCAATACCAAGGAGAGAATGCATGATACATCATACGGAACACATATCCGCATCAATAGTCTGTTTTGGCTTAAAGTACCTTTTCTCTTAGAAGTCAAATCAACACACATCTCTAAACCCGATATTCAAAACGGACACACAACCAACTCTATCTGGAAACGAACAGCTAGTGATTTCTGATAACGAGGCCGGGAGCAGATACACCAATATGGCAATACGGGGGACACTGAGAGTCTGATTACTCAGTCACCACTTAACTGACACACAAGGGGGAAGACCTAGAGTTATCTACATCAGGATAAAGAGCTTGGGGAAAATATCAACCCCAGTCAGTGCCTGAGAAAACGAACGACATTTAACTGACTTTCTTCGCCTTATTTTGAGAGCATTGCTACCAAGCAAGAAAGTGTGACAAGTCCTGTCCATGTGTCTGTTCTTGCCTTCAAGCTGTGCCTCTACGGTTATAAAGCAGAATCGTCTATAATTCTGTAAGTGACATTAAGAAGCTAGGCCAATATTTCGGCTCCCTGGTCACCCATCTCTTACTGAGGTCACGTCGTGCTTCTCACTTCCTTCAACCCAGCCTGGACCATTCACGGCCGCTGAGGGTTGAATGCTCTGTTGCCTTTCCTGTCTGAAGTGTCTGTGCCTCTCCAGGACGTGGGACACTGTTACTCATTCCTCAAAACCAGCTCCAATGTCCTTTTTTTCCCCAAAAGAAACCCCTAAGCAGAGTTAGGAACTACCTAGAGAGCTAGGAATTTGGAAGCGCAGGGGGTCCCACAAAATTGATGTCTTTCCTCTTAGAGAATTAATCACATGGTAAGTGTTTACCTCACCTCTTGCCATAGCCCACTTCCAGGCCTGTTCTTCCAGAACTTGATTCTAACTGGGCCGGAAGCCATTTCTTTCTTTTTTTTTTTTTTTTTGAAGATGTGGGGTACAAGTCAGGTCAGGTATACAAATGTTCATTTTACAGGTACCCTTGTTGATGAGGTGTGTCCCTCCTTCCCCTGGCAGTTTCCCTCAATTGCCAATCTCACCCGCCCTGCCCCACGGCAATTTCCCAATACTGCTAATCCCTTTCTTAAAGTATTATGGTAAATATTCAAGGTCCGCTTAGAGTGAGAACATATGGTGCTCTGTTCTCTGTTTCTGTGATAGATCACTGAGTATGATCGACTGCAGATACATCCAAGTTGCTGCAAAGTCCATATACTTGTCCTTCTTTATGGCTGCATAATATTCCACCAGTATAGGTACCACATTTTCTTTATCCAGTCTGGCTTTGATGCGCAGCATGGTTGGTTCCATGTTTTGGCTATTGTGAACAGAGCTGCCACAAACATGCATGTGCAGGTCTCTTTTTTGTTGAAAGACTTGAGTTGAGAAGCCATTTCTTAGTTCTCCTTTGTACCTGGCGTAGTCAAGCAGTACGCTCTCAATAGATATTGAAAGTTAGAACGCAACTGAAGGCAATTTAGAAATAGGGCTAGAGATAGCAGAGGCCCCAGAGCAGATTCACTCAAGTTCACGGGGCAGGAAGGCCTTGGGGAAAGCTCTCAGCTTTTCCTAGTATATTATAATACATGACACCTAAGAGGTCAGTAAGTTGTATGTTTGTGTTGTGAAATTTTGAAGACTATTGCATTCAGCATCATGGAAAGAACTGTCCATACTTGTTTAGAAAAATAAAGGCAAAGAAACAACTCCTAAACATACCTCAATGCGAAGAAAATAACAAGTCTGCTGTCTGAAGTCTCACATAAGGACTATCCCCATTAGTGGACTCTGGATGAATCCAAATCTCCAAGTTTTAAAATTCAGGAGTGAAACATTCATAAGGAAAAAGGTTATTGGTGTAAGTGAGCAGTGATAAGCATAAAATTGTAACCTCTAGCTTTTTTTTTTTTTAAATGTTTGCATATGCTTTGACCCTGCATAAGTAACCTAATGTCATGAAGGGCTACCCCTTTTAACTTCCATGGTTGACAAGATGGGAAGCTGTCTGGGGGGGCTGGAAAAAGCTCTTGTTACCTCACAGATTCTGGGAACAGAGCTCTGTCATCTGTATGACTTCACACGCACTGGACTTGAGTCTGAAGAGAAGCCCAGGACCGTTTCCCAAGAGATGAAACTTGGAATTTTTCACAGAAAGGAAAGTAAGACATCATACCCGTCTGGGCAAGAACACACTGAGGCAGACTCAGCATGTGTTTATGAACACGGGAGAGATGACTTGCGCATGTTTGGGGAAGGCGGACATGCATTTATCTTTCTTTGCAATTAATTCTGTGTATTTTCAAGGGACAAGAATTGGAGGACCTTGATGCAGAAGCAAAAGCAAAGAAATCCAAAGCAAAGCAAAATGCCACCCCATTCTCCTTGGAGGTGTAAGACGTGAGAGTCTGGAGGTGCAGAGACCAAGGGACTGAGTGACCCCCAGAGAGGCATGGGCTGGGTTCTCTGTCTGCCTGGGCCCTGGACAAGCCCTGACTCAAGGCTGCCTTGCCTGCAGAAAGCCACTGGGAAGACACCATGGCAAAGCCTGCTGGTTCATCAGAGGACATGAGGAGGAGCAGGTTTGGCAGGAGTGGCGTTTGTGCTGCTGACAGTTCTGTTGTGCTGTTGCAAGCCTCTGCAGGGTGCAGGACAAAAGGGCATTGATGCTATCTTGGCATGGTCTGAATGACAGAAACTTGCATACGGGGCCAGCAGGCTGGGAGGATAAATGGCATCATTCCGAACCAGAAGTCAAGCAGAGGAGAGAGAGCCAGAACGTTTTCATGTCTGCGTTCCATCCACACAATCACCAGAATTGTTCCTTACACACTTGGGAACGTGGTCAATATTCATTAGGAAGAAGGAAGAAATGCACTTGGAAGCATGAAGTACCATTGAACGTGCGTGGAGAAAGATAGGGGGAAAAATATATAACTTGGGAAGGTCTAGTCATTTTGAAAGCTAGGGTCCCATCTGTAATCTTTCAGCTCATTTGGAAAGCCGAATCTGAGATTCTTGCACACGTTTTCTGTTTTAAGATCTCAAACGGACAAGGTTGAGTCAGTGGCCACAGTCAGTCATCTGTTTTCTTTGCCTGTTTATTTGTTTGTCTTCTAATGGAGAGAGAGAGAAACCATGAGGCCCAGAGTTTCAGACATGGCTGGTCTGTTATTAATGAACCAGGGGCCCGAGATGCAAGAAGCTCATTAGTGGCTTCTGTGGAGACGTCTGAGGCCCTCGGTGCTCAAAGGAAACGGAAAAGCTGCCAGTTAACAGCAAGGAACATCTAAATCATCGCACTTAGGAGGAGAACTGGAAAAACAAGACAAGAATTTTACCCTCCCCGGAAAAATCAGAGTGAAAGAAAGCCTTCATTGAGTACCTATACGGAATGTCTTAAGTCAGGCGGCTCAGCAAACAGCAACTGTTGATGAAGGCAAGAAGAGAAACAGGGGAGCGTTGATTGTGTGCAGAGAGCACTTGAATTTCTAGAACACTAAGTCAAACACACCCTGGTCAGCACTGACTCAGAACCCACCATCTGACGGCCCCTCGGTCAATGGCAAGAGGCTAGGCCTCTTCCAATATCCCATAGCTTGGTAGCTTTTGTCATATCAAACAACCAGTGTTTATTATTAAATGTTTGCCACGTGCAGGACACTCTGTGAGTCTCTGCTGGGTGGCAGAGATGTGTCTCTCCTTAGAAGGCGCGCCCCGTGTATTTGCAGAAACAGGACAGAAACACAAAAAAGGATCGGCCGTTCGCAGCAAAGCGCCAAGTAGCCAAGTGCTGATACATATTCCAGAGGTTGAGAGGAGGCAAACGGGGCGGGATGTAAGGTGCTTCCCCAGACTGCTCAGAGGCCAAAGTACATCGGGGCTGAATGGGAGTTAAGAAAGCAGTGTGGTCCAAAGCTTTTCAGGAATGAGAGCCTAAAGGTACCCGAGAAGTGCCTGTGGTATTGCGGGGACTGACAGCTCTTCAGAAGATTTTGGTATTTGGGCCCAACTCCACCATGGGCGTCTGGCAAGTTATTCAGCCTCTCCACACTCAGTTAGCTCATGGATAAAATAGGAATGATAACACCCAGCAAAATCAGTCAGGAGAATTAAATATAATCATGCGGCAACTCTGACATTGGTGCCCTCAATTCCAGACTGAGCCTCAGAACCTTCCTTAACACAGAGCCTCAGGAGGCCGGCCATTTGGAGCTGAATGGAATCCCCAGTGAGATTCCATATATAAATGATACTTAAGCAGCAAAAAATAGACATATTTATCATTTTGTTTGTTTTGGTTTGGTTTTTTTGAGTTGGAGTCTCACTCTGTCACCCAAACTGGAGTGCAGTGGCTGCTCCCGGCCACCGCAGCCTTGACCTGCTGGGCTCCGGCGATCCTTTCACCTCAGCCTTCCAAGTAGCTGGAACTACAGGCGAACGCTACCACGCCCGGCTAATTTTTTTGATTTACTGTAGAGATGAGGTCTTGCCAAGTTGCCCAGGCACGTCTCGAACCCGCGGGATCAGGCAATCCACTCACCTCAGCCTCAAAGAGCGGGATTACAGGCTGAGTCACCGAGCCCGGCTGGCATATTTATTTTTCAATAAATCAATGGGAGGAATTACTGCTCTTGGTGACAAAGTCCTGTAGACAGATTAAAGACTACTATTTTTAAAAAGTCTGTCATCTAACTCCTTATTTATTTATTTATTTTTTTGAGTTGGAGTCTCACTCTGTCACTCAGACTGGAGGGCAGAGGCACGCTCCTGGCCACTGCAGCCTCGACCTGCTGGGCTCTGGTGATCCTTTTGCCTCAGACTTTCAAGGAGCTGCAACTACAGGCGCTCACTACCACACCCGGCTAATTTTTTGCTTTATTGTAGAGATGAGGTCTCCCCAAGCTGTCCGGGCGGGTCTCGAACCCTCAGACTCAGGCAATCTGCTCACCTCGGCCTCCCAAAGTGCTGGGATGACAGGCTGAGCCACCAAGCCCGGCCTAACTCCTTTCGTAAGCATAAATTATTCCTCAGTGAGATTTGCAGCTTCCAAGCCTCCCTAGATCATCCCCATGAGTTAAAACCGGTGACACAGAAAGCGTCTGAAATAACTGATCGTCCTCACAGAATCTACTTCAGAGCATGATTTGCATTTGCGCTTTTAGGTATGGCAGGCAGCAGCCTGGTTTGAGATGAGGGTGTGGCGAGTCGCGTGAGGTCATTCACTGTCGTGCCTAGAATGACCTGCCGCTCCTCTTGGCCTGCTTCCATCTTTCTTTCGGACAAGGAGGCTAAGATTGTGGACAGCCACACACCCTCTGTTGCCAGACAGTCCCCTCCATGATGTGCCTGTTTTTCATCCAATGAGCAAAGTACATCTAGAATCCACCAGAGCTCATGGGAGAAGGGACCTCAGAGGTGATTTCACGCTCTCTCCCATCCGACGTACCGTTCTCCTCCTCGGAGGCACGTAGGAAGTGAAAGGGCAGACCGAGAGTGGGAAGCCATTTTTTTCTCTTTCTTTTCTTTTCTTTTGAGTTGGAGTCTCTCTCTGTTGCCCGGACTGGAGTGCAGTGGCCGCTCCCGGCCACCACAGCCTTGACCTGCTGGGCTCCGGCAATCCTTCCGCCTCAGCCATCCGAGTAGCTGGAACTACAGGCGCACGCTACCATGCCCGGCTGATTTTTGATTTATTGTAGAGATGAGGTCTCGCCAAGTTGCCCAGGCGGGTCTCGAACCCGTGGGCTCAGGCAATCCACTCACCTCAGCCTCCCAAAGGTGCGAGATTACAGGCTGAGCCACCGAGCCCGACTTGGAAGCCATTTTTCATCTTGTTCTTAAACCCTGACACAATGATGAGAAGTAGAAGCTATGCTTTTGGAGAAATGCACACTTTGGGTCAAAGTAACTTTCCCGACTCTGTCTTTTCAGAAACAGACTTCCAGGTACCAGAGGTGTCTCATCATGTCAATCAAGCTTGCCTAGAGTTAAGGGAATTTGCAGAGCCTAAGACATCATGCATTGGGCAAGGACTAGAAACGTCATGAAACTTGTCATTACAAAAGTGATGACCGCTCTAGGGGGAGCAGGTAGGGATTCGATCTTCCAGTAAATTGGGCGCTATCTACAGGGAAGTCAAGGATGCTCCGAAGCTACCCACTGGGACTGCCTAGGAGATAAGGGGAGGTACACCCTCCATTAGTTCTAAGGAATGTCATTCGGAAGGTGAAGGAGAATTTGAATCCTTGTCACACCCTTCTCTAGGGGCTGTGATAATGTGGGCAGACATCAGGGGTCTCTGTGTCACAGATTCTCCAAGACATTCACAGGTGGTCGATAAGGAAGTCACAGCAATCACATGCAACATCTCCAAGGGAAGGATTTAAGCCAGGACTCACTTAGAGTGTGGGCCCACTCCCTGTCTGTGGGGGGCGAACTTTCCTTAAATAAATCTTTTCTTCTCTCACCTCCGTGTGTTGCAATTCTTTGCCTTTCCTCGGATCTCTGGGTTCCCAGCATGCACCCCTGGCTTGCCGGCTCCGGTGGTGCTGTAGCCCTCTGTGCTGCACCTCTTCCCTCCATCCATCCACCCTCACCCTGTCCACACCCTAACAGGAAGGCCCCAACCTGTGTGTCCAGCAAGACTGAAGTACAGGCATGTCCATGCCATGAAGAGAAGTTCAAGCATCTGGAGCAGCTGCACCTGGGAAAAAGAGAAGACCTCCTCCCCTTCCGTAACCTTCCCTAGGGAGGCCAGCCACTGCTGTCCTGATTCCATGCAGGCTTGCATCTGTGTCCCAAATGGCAGAACTTGGAGAGACGGGATGACAGGAACCCTCACTTGGATAGATCCACCAGGCTGTATGGGCCAGGAAGGAGAGATGTGAAAAACAGAGAAGTCCAAACACGCTTGCCTTACGTGGTTCAAAGGGCATGCCTGTGGTCCAGGAACACCCAGCTCCAGGAACAGGAGGAGGCTGGGCTGAAAATAGGCGTGGAGGTGACTCCCTCCAGACTGCTTAATGGGAAGATGAAGCATTGTGTCCAGCTTTGTCGTGGAGGGAACCCAAGCGGCTGGCCGGTGGAAGGATGACGGGAGGACTCGGCTGCACACCATTATTTACCCCCTTTGATTCACTAAAGTATAAATAATCAAAATGATACATAAATTTAATTGCCAGTGTCGTGTAGTTATTTTTGAGGAACGGCCACAAATCTGAGATCTAGTATTTAACAAACAACTCCGGCTACCTACTCAGACTAAACACAGAGTGTGTTTCCCAGGCTGTAATTTTGCAAAAACAAAATGTCTTTAGAGAGAGAACAAGCTAGTACTATTGCTTTAAAAATCACTTTAGGAAAAGTTTCCTTACTAAAACTAAAATAAAACAGAGACAATGTAATCCACTTTGCTGGCTGGCCCTGATCCGCCCTGCGGTGCCATGTTATTACCTGCATTTCGTTGACATCCCACACGAATGTTGCCCCACCAACAGGCTATAGGAGCAGATAGATTCCTCTCTATGGTGAGGCTTTATTTCTCTATCAGCAGAAGTTTGCAGACATTTGGGTTCTGGACCCTTTTACACTCTTAACAATCACCCAGACCCTGAAGACCTCTTGTTTTGGTGTTTGTGCTTGCTTTGTTTTTTTTGGTCAAGGTCTCACTCTATCACCTAGGCTAAAGTGCAGCAGCACGGTCAAGGCTCACTGCAGCCTTGACCTAGTCATGGCTCACTGCAGCCTTGACCTACTGGGCTCAAGTGATCCTCTCACCCCAGCCTTCCCGGGAACTGGGACTGCAGGCATGTATCACCATACCCAGCCTTGTTATAAGTGTTATATCTATTGATATTTACTGCATTGAAAATGACGCATGTTTCTATAAAGATAATTATGTTTTGAAACAAAACAAAGTGTAGCAAAAATAGCAGCCTTGTCTTGCGTATTCGCACATCCCTTTAATGTCTAGAGTAGCAGAAAAGAGCTGGATACTCACATCCACATTCACATTTTAGCTGTTGGGACGTACTGTTTTGATAAAAGTGCAGTGTACAAAGAACATCTAGCTTTATACATCCATGTAGAAAAGAATGAAAAGTATTCCAGCAGGCTTTCCAGAGAATTATGGATACCATACTACTCAAACTCAACGAGTAATAGCTTCTAAAAGACCAGCTGCCATGTGGAAATGGAAATGTTATCAATGAACCTTTTGTGCGCTATTGCCCTGAAAGTCATTGGTCTGTCTTGTACTTAAAATGAGTCTTTTATCCATGAACAATTTTTATAAGATAATTTTATAAGACCACTTATACTTATTTTGCAATATCCAAAAATCACACAGATCTATGAGCCCACAGCCTCGCAAAAACCTTCAAGTATGAAGAATCTTCCAAGTTCACGGTGGTGTGGATACAAGTTTTCCAAAAGTGTGGATTTTGCTTGTAAACTTCCATCTTGTCTTTGACAACAAATATTTTTTAGTTATTTTCCTGGAAGAGAGAGGGGCTTGTTTTGTTCATTTTTTGAGAAAATGTGTACTCAAATCTGAATAACCATGCTTTGTCTGTCAGACATTCTTGGAGATAAAAATGATGATCCATGAAAAAAAGTATCTAGCTCAGCTCACAACTCAAGCCATTTTCCAAGAACCCTTCCTGGAGATCACCACCAGTAGGGGATAGAACAGAAGTGATTTATGCATACCTCTTATGAAATTTGAAAAAGGTGTGCACATAAGAGTTAAGACAATACATTTAGTCAGTGTGCGGTTTAAGCAGAATATATAAGTGAAATTGCTTTTAAATTTGCTTATTTATTTATTTATTTTATTCATGTGAGTATTTGGTGGCAAAGATGACAAGGTCCACCAGTATCATTCTAGCCACTGACTTGATGTGTGCTAAAAAGACACCAGCAGTTCCACTCACTGTAGCTTTTGCCCTATCCATGCAAATGTAATACAAGGAAAGATGCAAATGTCTTAGCATTCTTATGGAAATAGGCTTGATCTTGGAGCTACTCTGAAAGTGTCTCAGGGACCCGTGGGGGTCCGCAGAACACAGTTTGAGAATTCCTGTCTTAGAGTATTTCAACGAATTTTGCAAGTGGAAATAAGGGGTAGAAAGGAAGCATATTCAAATGAGTAGCGACTACTAATTTTTCTCACGAATACTTTAGATCAAAGTTGATAAATGTATCAAAATACAGGCCTGCTGTGTTGCCGAAAACTCTTACCTTTTGCCCCACACCTTTTTGTACATGACCTTGATTACTTACATGTCTCTGTGCTTCAGATCTTGTGACTGTAAAATGGAAATGATAAAAGCACTTACACACATTTTTGTTTGTTTGTTTCACAATTGCAAGCCCTTCACTGAGGACGTCTATGACTCACGCGTGTGAAGTTATTTACGAAACTTTTCTGTGATAAAAATATGACTGTACTTCTTCTTCTCATTCTGACGTCACAATGCCCTTTGATAGTTTCTTCCTGAAAGATTTTTAAAAATAAACTTAATACCGACAAGACAAAATTTGAAATGAAATGTGAAGAGTCTTCAAATTAACACCTGCTACATTTTTATCTATAGAAAAGAGGACACGAATAGCATGTGTCCTTTGTACAATATGATTGACTAACTCAGAATGATGAAAGTGATGGTGAAAAAGTCTGTGAGTTCATGCTGCAGCTCAAGACTTTAATGACGGAATGAAATAAAAGTATTACTCTCGATGTGCCTTGACATTTTCCTTTATTAGAAAATATTTTCAAATAGCTAAGGGACAGCACCATTAGCAAAAATATTTAATTTTGCAGAATATTACTTTGAGTGCCGTCTGGCACAGGATGAGACATACTGCTCGGCATGAATTCCTAAGACGAATGAAGGCTTTGAATTTGAATAGAGGTTCACAAACTTCGGAAAATTGTTGCCTTCTTTCTGGCAGGAACTTTGAGAAATACCTCTGCCAGTGTTTACACAGTTTTAGGAGGGCTTCGGGGTTTATGATGAGATTAGCCTATTTTTTTTCCCTGGTGCATGGCTTCCCAAGCCCACATATGGAATTGTTTCTCCGAGAGTTTCAGAGCTCCTACAGTCAGGAATAATCTAAGTCTAATAAAGGCAGTCAGCTTGAGAGAGCCTGGATTCAGATGTGCTCTCATTTTAGCAAGCCTGATGACCAGAAGGAAGGTTTGGGTTCTTAAACTTTAGCAGCGTTTGAAAAGAAACCTTCCCTGCCTCACTCACCTGAAAGTCAATGACACATCTGCATGAGTTTTGGACAGTCACGGCCATGTCAAAAATGAAAGTTGGGTAGAGACTAAGAGAGGAGAGTGTGCAAAGCACGGTTTCATCCCCTTCTGTTTCTCTGATACGTGCTTATTCTGAGCTGCTTTTTCAATAGACCAAAACTAAGTGATCAACTCTAGGGAATGTCTGAGAGTCTGTACCCACATGGCCTAAGAATGGTCGTGTATGAGCTTGGATGACAATGCTGTGCCATCTAACCAGCTTATAGGGGTTGAGCCAATGGGACACCCATGCATATATTATGTGTCTGTATATGTGTATGTGTATGTATATATATATATATATATATTATATGCCTATCAAAAGCCATATTCCTCCAGATCTCCGTGTCCTCAGCAACAGGCCTTACACCACCTCTGAGGAATGTCAAATGCCTCCTCTCTTCCATCCTAACCGCCCTATGCCAGTAGCATTTGGATACCATCACCTTCTTAAATGTTAACAATGGCTTCCAAAATTCCTCAGTTAAAAGTCAAACTCAGAATCATGGCTTTCCAGACCCATCGACTGTTCATTCATTCTTTTTTCAAACACTGATTGCCTAGCTAGCTTCAGGTATGTCGGCTTCTCTTCTGTGAAGGAAGAGCGATGCATCTTGTTTTCAACAGCTACAAAACAATGGGGGAGACACATCTGTCTAGAACTGCCTGGCAACCAAAAAAAATCTCAGTGTGCACTAACCACGTGCCAACTGCTGTGTTCCATGTGAACTTACTAGGCGTCTGGTCACACTCTGACCATTCGATGACAATGTTGTCCTCAACAACGATGCTTTATACCGACCATGAAGGAACCACCACAAGGTGCAACGTGCCCTAGGAAGAAAGGGTGGCCAGTGGGCAGGGTCTCCTTGGCTCTAGGAACATCCAGTTTTGCCAGCCCTCTTAGCAGCAGTGCTGGCATGTCCTCAGACAGACACAGAAAGACAGGTGAGTGGGTGAAGGAGTGAAAAGAAGAATAGACACAGGATCGCAAGTCCTCCGTCCGTGGGAGACCCAGACATCTCCCGCAACTTGCAAGGGGGCTTCGGTGGATACTTCCCTTTCGCCGTCCCTTGAGCTCCACTTAATCTTTGCACGAAGTCACAGCTGGAGGTGGTATTTCACTTTCGTAACTTTCAGAATGTTTCTCGCAGTCAAGTATTTGGTTTCGTGCCCATGTTTGTTTTGCACCTCCTTGTGCTACACGGCAACCCTGCCTTCTGCAAGCCAAGGCCAAACAGAGCCTGGAAGGCAAGTTTCAAATGGCTGACAGTGCCAGATTCCAGATATAAGAAGGCTTCTCTCCATCTCTCCTCTCTTTGGTCTCTCTCTCTCTCTCTCTCTCTCTTTTTCCTGGTGACAAAGAGAGTGATTTCTCTGCAGTGTTGCAGTGTGACATTTGAAGTTGTGCCTAGCTTTTGCTAAGGGGAAGCAAACCACCATTGGGAGAACACAGGATTCAAGAGCCCAGACGGTACTGGGAGACTTATTCCTCACCCTCTCGTGTGGTTCTGGTAAAAGTCAATCACGCTTATTTACTTTTCTCCATTTCCAGGTCCTCTGGAGGTTCCTATGAAGACAAAAGAGAAAAGGCAGAGGTCAAAGAAAACAGCAAGGTTAACTGATCAGATGAGAGAGGCAGTTAGACTTCATAGTGAAGAGAGTAAGAAAGACCAAAGACTTTTTAGATACAGGCGAAGTGCTTTAGATGTTTTCATAAATGTCAAAATTAAGGCAACTTTAACATAAAAAGGAAGACTTTGTTAATATTACACTATTCAACATTTCCCTCTTCAAATATGTCGGCTTTTCTTCTGTTGAACTTACAAAGTACTTAGTAACTCTGCTTTCAACACTTTAGGCCAACTGTAAACAGAGTAAGTTACCGTGAGGATGGGATTCTTGGAAATCAAAAGCCATATTCTTCCAGATCCCTGTGTCCTCCCCACTCGTGCCATCAACAACAGGCCTTACCCCACCTCTGAGGAATGCCAAATGCCTCCTCTCTTCTATCCTAACTACCCTATGCCAGTAGCATTTGGATACCATCACCTTCTTAAATGTTAATAATGGCTTCGAAAATTCCTGTTAAAAGTAAAGCTCAGAATCATGGCTTTTCAGACTCATCCACTGCTAATTCATTCATCAAACACTGATTGCATAGCTAATGTAAATCCGGCATTTACCAGGTGTGGGGAATTTCGAGATGAAAGACAACCTGGGCTCCTTGCTGAGAAACGGCCTCCCACCAATGAGGGTTATAAATGCTAGTGGGACAATGGAGACAAGATCCCTGAAACCCAGAGCTGAAGAGTCTGGAAGGCTTTCTGGAAGAGGTGAGGATTAGGCTGATTTTAAAAATAAAAAGTAGACATTAGCCAGGTAAATAAAGTTTATATCCAAAAGCACAAAGACGAGAAAGAACACAATTTTGAAAACTAAAAGAAAACAGCATGGCTGAGGAGTCAGGCATGCCGGGCAGGGACTGAGAACAGACTGTCGGGCAGGGGACCACTCACTAGGAGGCCTGCCAAGAGTATGGATTTTAACTCTAATGCATGGAGGTTGCAGCAAAGATTTTTTTTTTTTTTTGGAGTTGGAGTTGGAGTCTCACTCTGTCGCCCAGACAGGAAGGCAGTGACACGCTCCTGGCCACTGCAGCCCCTTTTGCTGGGCTCTGGCAATCCTTCCACCTCAGCCTTCCAAGTAGCTGGAACTACAGGCACGCACCACCACACCCGGCTGATTTTTGTTTATTGTCGAGATGAGGTCTTGCCAAGTTGCCCAGACGGGTCTCAAACCCGCAGGCTCAGGCAATTCACTCACCTCGGCCTCCCAAAGCACTGTGATCACTGAACCACTGAGTCCGGAAAACAAAGATTTTTAAGAGGACAGAAACATGACCATTTTTGTATTTTAGAAAGATTCTTCCAAAAGTTCCATGAAGAATGGTTTGATATAAGGAGACCAATTCAGAGGCTATCAGAGAAACCTGGATGACCAATAATGAGAGCTTGGATTATGGCATCAATGACAGTAAGAGGAGTGTGACAGATAAGATTTATACACAGTAAAACTGTAGTTTCTGGTAACAAACAGGATTGGGAAGCTCTTGCTGAGGGAGAGGGGAAATCAAATACATTGTGATTTTAAAGAAAAAATCAAGCCTGGGAAGAAGAGATATACTCAGTTGTGGACATGTTACTTTTGAATGGCCGTCCTCTTGACAAGTTTATATTACAGAAGCTGTCCTGGAACAGTAGGTCACATTTACATAATCTGAGAGCTTAAAAACTGAGATCGTAAGTGAGCTTGTGTGTATTTCATACCTACAACATATGATATGTGATCTAGAAGATAAATCCAAAAAGTGGTGTCAGAGAAGCCAAAGGACAAAAAGAGTTCCCAGAAAGAAGTGATCAGAAGCATTCAACACAGCAAAGCGCTCAGGAAGATAAAGATTAAAACCACCGTTGGTTGCTGTGTATGGTACAGAGTGTGACCACTTCACAATCATTTGCTCAGAGTGTTACAAGTAGAGATTTTATATTATGCAGCCATAAAGAATGGCAAAGATATGGACTTTGTAGCAACCTGGATGGGTTTGGAGTCGATCACACTCAGCGATTTATCACAGAAGCAAAGAACAGAGTTCCATATGTTCTCACTCATAAGAGGAGCTTGGACAATTATAAAGTTATAAGAAAGCGATTGGCAGTCGTGGGAACTGTTGGTGGGGGGTGGGATTGGCAGTTGAGGGAAACTGCTAGGGCAGGGAGGGGCACACCTCATCAACAAGGGGACCTGCATGATCAATGTTTGTATACCTAACCCTGAATTGCACCCCACATCTTTACACTAAAAAGCAAAAAACAAAGAAGTAGAGATTTCAGTGTAGGGAGTTGAGGGAATGAAAGGCCAGGCTTGGAGAAGAATGTGAGAACAACATTTGCATCATCAAACATGGGCGAAGTTACACTATAGGAACAAACAACTCTCAAATTTTAATAACTTGACACAACAAGGGTTGGTTTATTCTTCACTGTGCTATTCCAATGCAGGCCATTGGGGCACTCGGCTTATTGTAACCACGCAGGCACCTGGGCCAATAAGCCCCATGTCGGCACTTGCATTGGCAGTCAATGCAACAAGAAGAATTGCTGAGCCTCGCCTTGGCAGTTAAGTGTTTTCACCTGGAAGCAAGCCTGGTCACTTCACTCTTCCTTCAAGGCAAGTCGCAGAGAAGTTCGGTGCTACCATGAGTCCAGAAAGAGGAGAACTGGGATATTTGTGGACAGTCCTCATGCGTGGGTTAGGGTACTAGCTGCTGAGGGATGTATGTTTGAGAAGAGATTTTTGTTTGGTTGGTTTTTAAGAGGAGATGTAAAATGATACTAGACTATATTTGCTTTCACATTCCACACTGTCTGCTTTGAGCTTGTGCTGTACAATCCACCCAGTTAAACACCATTTTCGTCTGTCCCCCTTTTCTGGAATATCCTTCCTCCTGCCCTGTATCGGTATGCCTTGCTCTACCTACAAATGCTACTCGAGAATCACTTCATGCATAAAACTGCCCCTTGAGGTTACTTGTGTCCAGTTATATCTGGGTAAGCGTTTTTATCCTGGTTTTCCTTGTCCACATATCTGAATCTTCTTCGCTTGTTTTGAAGTCCTTTTCCCCGACCCCACAAGAACAAAGAATTCCTGATCTGCTTCCTTTCTTTTCACAGCCAGGTATGTGTTTGGTCTATGATGGTGGCTAAATGATTGATTTCTCCAAGACTGAAGAGTCTTCATCAAAATTTTTTGGGTCTTACTACCCTTAACACACAAAGTAGTGCCTACAATGGTGTATAAAGAAAACTTTTCCATGGTTGAAGAAGCAGGAAATTGAGAGGCAGTGGCCTGACTCTTATGGAAACTCCACCCCGTGTACTGGCACCATGGTAATTGTGCTTAGTCTGCTTTCTGGGACCAGCCCAGACCTGTCAAGTTCTCACTCTAAAAACTCACAGATGCATCCACCACCTATTTATGCACTTGCTTTCATATGCAAAGAGGTTGCTGCCCAGACGAGACACCTCATCAAGAAGGCTTACAACTGAATGACTTTATGATGACAGATTTATTCAGAGGCACCTTCCTTCTCCCATCTGTCCCTCCAGGACCACAGCTGGGCATGTGCAGGGTACTTCTCTGGGTCCAGATTCCAGTCTGGCCTTTAGGGCCTGTGTTCTAACTGGCATCCAAGTATCAGCACCGCAACCCAGACCTCGTTAGCACGGTCTGCCCTGAGCTAAACCACCACAGATAGGCACATTCAGGAAGACTTTGGAAGCGAAACAGGTGCACATGCATTTTGGTAAGGATTTCCATTTTACTCCGAGCTGAAAACTTAGATTCGGCCATTAAATTTCTGAGCCAGGAGGAGTCTCAAAAACCACCCACACACAAAATAAATAGGTCAACACATAACCCAGACAGACCAGAAGAGGCATGTGAAACAGAAAGGAAAATTTGTAGAGGAGTGTGTTTAATGAGAGGGTGAGTTACGGCAGCAAAAACAGTGTGATTGGGGACAAGCAAAGCAACAGCAATTTGAATGTGTCCCGAGGACAGGCATCCCTTGTGATCCAGTGAAACGACCAAGTGTCTTCTCCACACAGGTGAGAAAATGCAAGGTTGGTCCTGTTCATTTCAATTCTCCATTCAGGTTAGCAGCAACGCTAAAGAAGCCTTGCGGCCAATTTGCAATCATAAATAATTTTCCTCTCAAGTGGTCTGGTGCCAGTTGGCACTTATCAGCTTACAGGTCAGCACAAATGTTTTTATAATAAACCATAAGGGTAGAAAGTGCGGTCTAGACTGGCAGTCAGAAATTACTGCGTTCTCGTGGTAACTCGGCTGAGGCTGCCTCTGGGTTCCTGGCCAAAATTGATCCTATCAGTTTCCTAATATGTTAGGTGCATCAGACTCTTACCTTGGAAACAGAGTAAGATGTACCAGTGGGCAATTTCAGGGACGGGTGGGCTGGGCCACCAAGTGGCTCCTGACACAATTGACGGTGCCTTTGTCCCCAGCCTTGCCCCTGATCATGAAGCATCCACTTCTCCCTGCTTCTATGAGTCTTATCCTCCCCATTCTGACATGTTTTAGCTCTGCCACTGTCACCGAGAGCTCCTACATGCACCGCTGAACTTCACCGAGGGACTGAGGGTGCAGCTGTCTCTCTCCCGCAATGAACCTGCTTTCTGGAATGGAAGTGTTATGAGGGCAGAGTGGTGACTGCCTTACACACGAGAAGCGTTCGGTAAATATAGACGCGCAATGTTCAGCGCATTTCCACCAGCTGAAACACTTCGTCTTTTCTCCTGATGAAAATATTTATGAGCGTGGTCAAGTCACCGGATCCCATTCTCATTCCCCAAACTTCTACAGCACCAGGACAAAGAGAGCTGCTTATGGAGAATCCCCAAAACAACCCACACACCAAATAAATAGGTCAATACATAACCCAGACAGACCAGAAGAGGCTTTTAAAAGAGAAAGGAAAATCTGTAGAGGAGTGTGTTTAATGTGTTAATGAATATTTCCAGTCAGCCTCTCATTCAGGGGCTTTATTTCAGTAAAATCAAGATAATAGGTGTGGAAACGGAACCAGGAAATAGCTTAGAGGTCCCAAACCCATTGAGAACCAGACTGAACAGGATTTCAAAATTCGTGTTGTCACTCTTTTTTTTTTTGAGTTGGAGTCTCACTCTGTCGCCCAGACTGGAGTGCAGTGGCCGCTCCCAGCCACCGCAGCCTCGACCTG
>NW_007231167.1:0-14711 GCF_000164805.1 Carlito syrichta | reverse complement strand
TACACATAACAGAGGAGGACTAGTCATGGGGACCCAACCAAGGTAGGCCTGGTAACCAAGTCATTCATTATGGATGAAGGTCATTCACTGGGTCATCAATCACATGGAGGGTCTGTCACTGGTCACCCATGACAGAGAAGCACCACTCATTGATATGCCTATAACAGTGGGATGCCAGTCAATGAAGCACCCATCAAAGAGGAGGCCAGTCACTGTTTTGGCCCTCACAGATAAAGGCCAGTCAATGAGTGCCAATTGCTAATTAGAGTCAGTTACTGTAGCACTGAACACAGAGGAAGATCAGTCAATGACTCATGAAGCACAGAGAAGAGAGTGTCCCTGAAGCACCTATAACAGAGAAGATCCAGTCACTGTGTTCCCAATCACAGAGGACACCCAGTCACTGTGGAACCCATCAATAAGAAGAGCTAGGCACTGGGACACCCATGAAAAAAAAGGTCAATCATTTGGACGGCTAACACAGGAGAGGTCCTTTCACAGGTCAACCCATTACAGAGGAGGGCTAGTAACTGGGGGACCAATCACATAGAAGGGACAGTCACTGGGGTACACATAACTGAGTAAAACCAATCATTGGCACATTCATCACAAAGGCAGACCAGTCACAGGAGACACCTCTCTTTGAAAATGGTTATTCACTGGGACATCCACAGAGAGGAGGAATTGCCACTGAGGCACTCATAACAGAGGCAGTATAGTCACTTAGACACCCATTATGGAAAAGAGCCAGTCACTGGGGCAATCATTACAGAGAAGACGTTGTCACTAGGACGTTTTCACAGAGTAGAACAAGTCACTAGTTCAAACATCACACAGGAGGGCTAGTTACTGAGACTCCAGTTATGGAGGTTGCACAGTAACTGAAACACCCATGAAAGAGGAGGGCTAGTCACTGAAGCACCCAACTTAGAGGAGGCCTGTCACTTGGACAGCAATCACAGAGGAGGCCCAGGAAATGAAACACCGATTCCAGAAGAGAGCCAGTTACTGGGACACCAGTCATAGAGGAAGCCCAGACACTAGGGCACCCATGGGAGGAGACACAGTCTTTGCAGCAGCCATCACAGTTGAGGGCTAGTCACCTGTGAACCCAACACAGATGTGACACAGTCACTGAGTCACCTATTACAGAAGAGGACCAGTCACTGAGACACCCATAAGAGAGGAAGTAGAGTCAGTGGGGCACACATTAGGAGGGCTAATCAATGGGTTACTGATCACAGAGGAGAATCTGTCACAGGGCACCCATTATAAAGGTAGCACAGTCACTGGAACATCCATCACAGAGGAGAACTACTCACAGTGGCACGGATCAGAGATGAAGCCAAGTAACTGGGGCACACATTACAGTTGATGGCCAGTCTCTTGGGTATCCATCACAGAGGAGACCACTGTGGTACCCATCACAGATGAGTTTGAATCACTAGATCAACCATCACAATGTGGTCAGTCACTGGGACACCAATTACAGAGTAGAGTCAGTAACTAGAGTACCAGTCACAGAGGAGGGTTAGTCAGTGATGCACCAAACACAGAAGATGGCCCATCACTGAGGCTACAATCACAAAGAAAGGCTATTCAGTGGGACAGCGTCACAGAAAAGGGCTAGTCACTGATGCATCCACCATAGAGGAAGGCCAATAACTCTGACCTAACACAGAGAATGACCAGTCTCAGGAGCTTCCATAATAGCAGAGGGTATTTCACTGGGGCACCCATCATAAAAGCAGGCCAGTCAAGGTAGCACTTTTCACAGAAGAGGGTTAGTCACTGGGGCAATCGCTGAGGCTTGTCACTGGGGCAATTATAGAGGAGGCTCAGTCAGTGGGGCATCTGTTACAAAAGAGGATATTCACTGGGGCACCCAATTTGGATGAAGGTCAGTCACTGCAGCACCACTCACAAAGGTGGTGCTGTCATTGGAGCACCTATTTTGGAGTAGGCTCAATCTCTGGAAGATTCTTCAGTGAAGATAGTCACTATGGCATCCATTATCAAGAAAGTCCAGAAATTTTGGCTTGCAACACAGAGTAAGACTAGTCACTTGTGCACCCATTTTGGAAGAGGTCCAATTACTAGGAAACCTATGACAATGGAGAGCTATTTAATGGGATACTGCATATATAAAAGTCAGTCACTGTGGCATTCATCATAGAGGGTGACCAGTTACTACAGCACACAAATGGAGGAGACTCAGTTGTTGGGAGCCGGACACAGAGGCCCACTGAGCTTTAGAGATCAGGAAGGGCCATTGACCCTGAGACTACTAGGATGTGTTCGGAAGCTGTTGATCCATTCCCTCCCTCCTTTTCCTTTTGGCACAAATTACCAGGAAAAGCTTCAGCTGGGTGTAACAGAAAACTCTGAGACCAGAACGAACATAGCTAAGCTACGAGTCTATTGTTCCCATTCCCCACAGCTTATAGTCTTTTGCTTTATCACAATTTAAGTTTGGCTTTGAGTCACATTGAGGAGTCTTAGTGCAGGTCACAGGTTCTCTTGATGCGACCCTTAGAAATTTATAGATAAATGTTTTAGAAAATAGTTTATATAGATTAAGAAAATTTAAGTAACCATTGTATTACTGAAGTATGGTTAGTTCAGTTCAATTTAGGGGAGGCCAGTGAAGTTTGAATTAGGCCAGCTGGTGCTAGGAGAGTGTAACCATAGCAACAATTGTTTTAATAAAAACTAGTTTGAATTAGTACATAAAAGTGGAAGTTAATAATTCACTATGGTCGTTTTGGGTTTAGACATTGAGCGATTTTAATTCAAGATGATGTAGTTGTAATACAATCAAGGGCACGTAAGAAACTGGTTTGGGGAACATTAAGCTAGGATAAGATACAAAAAGACAATTTGTGGTTGTTCTTCCTCATGTTCTTCCTTATGCATGAAAGAACATTTGCTTGAGAGTGGGGAGTGCCCTTTGTGCACCTGGACCTGTTCATGTGAAAGGCACATGCTACCTTTGTTTCCTGTGATGATGACTTTGCAGAGTTTGGGGATAAAAGCTCTGGGATAGCATTCAATAAACAGCTTCTGGTCACCTGAGCAGGAGTCCAGTCTCTTTCTTTCTCCCTTCTCTATTTATCCAGAATAATCGCCAATGCTGCCTCACCTTCCAAGGGACTTCTAAATCTCTGTGCAGGGGCTGGCCCCCTGTACCTGGTGCCCAAACGTGGGACCCTGGAAAGGCAAGCTTTTTTTCTCATTTTAGGGCGACTAAGATCTTACCCAGGGTACTGCAGAACCCTCTGTAGAGACAGGCAGAGAGAGGAAGGGTAAGCAAAGTTTTTGTGAAGCCAGAGGCGGGATCTAATCATGGGCCAGAGCGAATCTAAGGAAGGTAAAATGTTCATCAGTATCTTCATGAATACTCTCTCTAAGCATGGAACGAAAGTCTCTTCTGCTGATTTAGCCCGATTTCTGCATTTTGTCCAGGAGCAGTGCCCATGGTTTCCCAAAGAGGGAACAGTGAATCCAGATACCTGGTCTAAGGTGGGATAGGAGCTTAAACTGTATTATATTAACCATGGTCCTGATAAAGTTCCCCCTGATGATTTTGCCTTGTGGAATTTAATTAAAGATGCTCTAGACCCACAGCACGATTATGATAAATTTCCCTCCCAGAGGACTGCTGAATACGACGATGAAGAGGACTCTGATACTTTCCTCTTTGCCGTCACCTCTATGCCACCTCCAACTGATGATACCTTTGCTCCTCGGGCCCCTCGGGTTGAGGGAAATACGGAAGGTGACTCCCCTCCAACCTATACTCACACTCCTGGGGTGAGTCATTCCCTTAACAACCCTAATAAGCTTCCCTTACAGGTTTTTCCAGTCAAGCAAATGCCTTCGCCTCTAGAATCAGTTAATCCTCATCTGTTTGGTATACAGGCATCTCGAGCTGAAACAGAAAAGGAGGGATATTTCAGTCTCTCATCAGGTTTTCCTGTAGTTCTCACACCTGGTAACAATGGAGAAAATGTAAGAATCTGGGAAGCACTGCCCTACAAGTTGGTAAAAGGACTAAGAGCGACAAGTGCAAAATACGACCCTCTAGCCCCTTATACACTCACCATTTTAGATCAATTTTCTTCTTGATGGGTGACTACCCTTGACTGCAAAAATTGACCAAAAGCTGCCTGTCTGGAGGTGCCTACTTACTGTGGAAAACGGAATATGATGACCAGGTACAAATCCAAATGACTCAAAACTTAAGTCGACTTCCAGGTATGTTTGTAATTGATAAAGACATGCTCATGTGAACTGGAATTTTTAATACTCATCATGCTCAATCACTGTTACCTAAAGAGGTATTTAATCAAATTTCTGATTGTGCTATAAAGGCCTGGAAAAAATTGTCTGCCGAGTCAACTCAAACTTTCTCTTTATCTAGTGTTAGACAACGAGCTGATGAAAATTATGAGGATTTTCTTGCCAGGTTAACTACTGCTGTCAATCGGGTTATTTCTAATGAGGAAGCTGGCAATATATTAATTAAGCAGCTGGCCTTTCACAACGCTAATAATACTTGTCAGGCTCTTATTAGACCTATAAGGAAAACAGGGCAAATTACCGACTTTGTCAGACAATGTGCTGATGTAAGCCCAGCTTATATGCAGGGCATGGCTATGGCTGCTGCCCTTAGGGGGGAATCTTTTTCTCAAGTAATTCAAAATATGCAAGGGAGTAATAAGAATAAGGTTCCTCCGGCCATTTAATGCTTTAATTGCGGACAATTTGGTCATATAAGCAGAAAATGTCCAGTCAGATAAAGTGCTACCAATACTCTTAGCGCAGCACTGCCTCCTACTGGAAATAATCGGCCAAAAACAATATGCCCGAAATGCCAAAAAGGCTTCCATTGGGCCAAAGACTGCAAATCCAAATTTCATAAGAATGGTACCCCTTTAACACAGGACCAGGCTGCCCTTGTTCAGGGAAATGCCTGGAAGGGCCAGCCCCGGCCCCAAGCAACAACAGGGGCAGCAACAGCCATGAACCCGTTTATTCCTTTTGTTCCATTGCAGAGCTCATCCGAGCCACCTCAGGGAGTGCAGGACTGGACTTGTGTTCCTCCACCACAACAATATTAACTCCAGACATTCCGGTAACACCAATTCCTACTGGAGTAAAGTGCCCTATCCCGGAGGGAATAGCGGGTCAAATATTAGGTAGAAGTTCGCTATCTCTACAAGGAATTTCGATTATTCCTGGAGTGGTGGATTCAGATTACACAGGAGAGTTCTAGGTGCTTGTTGCCCCCCCCTAAAAAACTCTACAGTTTAACAAAGGCCAACGAATAGCCCAGTTGCTGCTCTTGCTTTATCATAAAGCAGGTAAAACTTTAACCTGCCTAGGGGTGACTCTGGATTCGGCTCTAGCGATGTTGCTTTTTGGGTTCAAGAAGTAACTTATTCAAGACCTTACAAAGAATTGTATATCCAAGGAGTCAAAATCAAAGGTTTATTAGACATCGGTGCTGATGTTTCTTGTATAGCTGGAAAAGACTGGCCTGCTTCATGGCCAACTCAGATGGCTCCTTCAGGACTTATAGGCATTGGCCAATTGCCTTCAGTGGCAAAAAGTTCTCAGATTTTAAATTGGAAAATGAGGAAAAGTCAGGAACCTTCTGCCCATATGTAGTTTCATCTATCCCCTTTACCTTATGGGGAAGAGATATTCTTACTCAGATGGGCATGCTCTTATATAGCCCTAATGATAAAGTTTCAGCACGAATGTTACAAATGGGCTATGATTCCTTTAAGGGACTTGGTAAGGATGGGCAAGGAATACAGGAACCTGTCCAAGTGAGTGAAAAGGCAGACCGAGCAGGCATTGGTTGCTCAAATTTATTCTAGGGGCCATTGTTCCTGCTGCTGACCCAATAACCTGGAAAGATGACAAACCAGTTTGGGTGGAACAATGGCCCATGTCCTCAGAGAAACTTAAGACAGCCACAGAACTAGTTCAGCAACAATTAGAAGCAGGTCATATAGAGTCCTCTACCAGTCTCTGGAATACTCTGATATTTGTAATTAAGAAAAAATCTGGTAAATGGAGACTTTTACAGGATTTAAGAGCTATAAATGCTACTATGGAGATTATGAGAGCATTGCAACCTGGATTGCCATCTCCAACCGGTATCCCTGCTAACCTTAATGTTATAGTCATTGATTTACAAGATTGCTTCTTTACTATACCTTTGCATTCAAACGACTGTAAATAATTAGCATTCAGCTTACCATCAGAGAACTTCATGCATCTATTTCAGAGAGTTCAATAAAAGGTTTTACCTCAAGGTATAAAAAATAGTCCCACCTTGTGTCAAAAGTTTTTGGATGCCACCCTACAAGGCATTAGAAGCCAATATTTCGACCTCTACTTACTTCATTATATGGATGATATTTTGTTGGCTCATGAAAATTGTACTCTTTTGCATAATATTTCTAATCAAATTATAACTGCTTTAACTAATTGTGGCTTAAAAGTCTCCCCTGAAAAAATTGAAACTATTCCACCTTTTACTTATCTTGGCCATGCCTTGGACACACAAACAGTAAGTCACCAGCCCTTACGGCTATGTACAGATCACCTAATTACATTAAATGATTTTCCGAAGTTATTGGGAGACATAAACTGGATTAGACCATTCTTATGAGTCACTACAGCAGATTTAAAGCCTCTCTTTAATATCTTACAAGGAGATACCTCTCCAAGCTCTAACAGGGCTTTAACCCCAGATGCTAGTAAAGCTTTAACACTTGTGGAAAAGGCCATTGAATCTCAGAAAGTTAAAAGATTGGACTATCGTTTGCTTTGGGACTTAATCATTCTGGCTACTGCTTATACTCCCACAGGGTGTCTGTGGCAAGAAGGACCAATGGAATGGCTCCACCTGCTGGCGTCATCTAAAAAACTATTGTCTTCTTACCCTTACTTAGTGGCTGTATTAATAACTGAAGGAAGACATAGAAGTGTTGAATTGTTTGGTCAAGATGTACATAATATCATTGTTCCCTATGACAACTTTCAGTTTCAAACTTTGCTTCAAAATAGCGATGATTGGCAAGAGGAGTTAAGTGGTTTCAGGGGAAAGATTTTGTTCCATTTACCTAAGAATCCATTGTTACAATTTGTTAACCAAAATCCTGTAATATTTCCCAGCAGCTGTTCTTCAACTCCCCTTGAAGAGGCAGCTTTGGTTTTTACTGATGGCTCTTCCAATGGAAAGGCTATAGCAATCATTAACAATGAGTCTCATGTGCTGCAAATTTCAGAAACGTCAGCACAAAAGACGGAGCTGCAAGCAGTGTTGCTTGCTCTTAACACTTTAAAACACTGTAAATTTAATTCGTATACTGACTCATGTTATGTTAAGGGGTTATTCCCCATATTGAAACAGCTACCATTCCCTTAAACAAAACTAGTATTTTAGAATTGATATTACAGTTACAACAACTTATCCATAGCCGAGAGGAACAAATTTTGTGGGCCATATTAGGTCTCATTCTGGCCTCCCAGGACCTTTGCACCAAGGCAATCAATTAGCTGATAGCTTAACTAAGTCTACTGTATGTGCTGCAGTAGAAACCGAGGCAGTTACTCAGGCTTAGCTTTCTCGTAAAATTCATCTTCAGAATGCTACTGCCTTACATTATCAGTTTTACTTAACCAGGGAAACGGCTATACAAATTGTTAAGAATTGTCCAGCTTGTCCCACTTTTTTTCCAGCTCCAGGAAGTGTTAGCCCCCAAGGACGAAAACCAAATGTGCTATGGCAAATGGATGTAACTCACTTTCCCAGCTTTGGGAAATTGTCTTATTTGCATGTTACTGTGGATACATTTTATCATGTTATTTTAGCTTCAGCAAGAACTGGAGAAGCCTACAAGGACGTGGTACAACATTTATTCCTTTGTTTCACACAGCTAGGTATACCAAAGCAACAGAAAACTGATAACGGTCCTACATATACATCTAAATCTTTCCAACAGTTTTGTTCCCTATTTAATATTTCTCATTCCACAGGAATGTGTTACAATTCACAAGGTAAAGCCATAGTTGAAAGAGTCCACCAAACTTTAAAAAATCAAATAAATTAATTAATAGAGGGGGAGTTTAAGTAAAGCTCTCCTCACCATATTTTAAATCATGCTTTATTTGTTATAAATCACTTAAATTTAAATTATTTGGGCAACTCAGCTATGACTAGACACTGAAACCCAGAAGGAAATGTTAAACCTATGGTAAAATGGAAGGATCTCCTTACAGGCCAATGGAGAGGGCCTGGCATGTTGCTAACCAGTGGGAGGGGATTTGCTTGCATATATCCACAGAATGAATCTACTCCTATTTGGATTCCTGATCGATTTATCCGATATGCCTGCATTGATCTGGCGACCAAAACAAGTGACAAGGATACTACCGATTCAGAGGAATGCTAGACGTGACAACATGCCTGCTAGTCACGGAAGGAGGAAACTTCCTTATTGCTTCAGGAACGCCCACTGCTTGCTGAGCCACAACTTCAGAATGATTCACCCAGGGAGGGAACAACTTTGAGCCACCAGATGAGAAATCTTTCACTACAGGATAAGAATATTCCTCGTCCTCGGCTGTCCCATACAAGAGGACAAGCTACCAGATGTAATGTCTTCAGTGCTTGCCACTCACAACTACCAACATGGGAACAAATGGAATCTTTGTTTGAAGAAGCAGGAGAAATGGTAACCTCTCAACATATCCCTATTAACCTGGCAACTATATTTCTGGCTATGATAGCTATTTTTATGACTCAAGCCTGTCCAGTCTATGCAGTTGATGCCAATAAAACCTATTGAGCCTATATGCCCAATCCTCCAACATTTCAGCCAGTTACTTGGGACAATGAAATCATTAATGTACTTGCTGACTCTCCCCAGTTAATGGGAGGACCTGCTTTATTTTATGCTGAAACAAAATATGTTATTAATAACAATTTTTCTTATGAAGGACATTCTAGTTCACCTCCTATTTGTTTTTATGAAAATCCAGCCTTCAACAATTTTAGAGCACCTTGTTTAATGTCTGTTTTAAAGTCTTTAATCACTCATATTCCTACCCCAGGCAATAATAGAGAAGATTGGCAAATCAAAATGTTAATGCCTGGAGGAACTGACCCCTGTCATGTCACAAGAACTTCGCCTGCATCTGACATACCCATCTGCTCTCTTAACTATACCAAGAAGGACTGGTCACTCATCCAACAAGACACTGGGTATCCAAAATGGAGAGAGTGCGTTTATGAATCTAAAGTGAACTACTCCGTATATGGTGAAAGACTATCTATTAGTGACTGGAGTCTTAATTTACGACCCTAATCTACTTCCACTCCATCCCCTCCTAGGCAACTTGTTAATGGATGGGTACCCCCGATATTAACAACTACTATTGGAAATAAACCTTACTTATGGAGGTCCCTTGCTGCCCTGAAACCAGTTATTTTAATCCGACTACGTGGGGGAGTTCATACCTACAAAATAAGAGTCTGCTTACAATCCCTGTATGTTTTTATTGTCTGGAATGGATATCAAACTGTTGCAATTGACTATCACAATGGTGTTTATAAGGTGTCTTGTGTGAAATGTCTTTTAACTAATTGTTTAACTGATGCCTTTTATAAGGGATTTGTAATCTTAAAACAATCTCCCTATTTAATGGTTCCAGTACAACTGTCATCTCGCTGGTATGATGAATATGTTTTACAAACATTGTATGAAGTCAATTCTCTTCTGAAGAAAAGACAAAAAAGGTTTTTGCCCGCTGTAATCTTGGGAATTACAGCCCTAATAGCTGTTGCTACTTCGGTAGCAGTCTCAATTGTGGCTTTAGCTCAGGGGTTCCACACAGCTACCTTCACTTATCAGTTATCTAAGAATGTTTCTATAGCCTTAGCTACCCAAGAGATTATTGATCAGAAGCTAGAGAGCAAAGTTAATGCTTTGGAAGAAGCGATCCTAGCTATAGGACAAGACCTTATGACTTTAAAAATTAGGTTGGTTCTTCGATGTTACTCTGAGTTTAAATGGATTTGCCTCACTCCTTTAGAGGTAAATACATCTGTCCACCCATGGGACAAAATTAAAAATCATATTCTTGGAATTTGGAATAATTCGGACTTGAGCAAGGACCTTACTAAATTGCATCAGGAAATTCAAGACATGATGGATGCTGAAAAGCAATCCCGGCCTACTGAATTGGCCAGTTCTATATTTAACAACTTTTCTTCATTCATTGATCAAAAATTGTTAGTGACTATATTCATAAATGTGGGAATTTGTGGAGCATTGATTCTTTTATTGCTGTGTCTATTTCCAATCATTTTGAGTGTTAAAAAAGAGTATATCTCAGCTCAATATGGGATTTCATGGTTTCGTGCTAAAAAATAAAAGAGGAGGGGATGTGGGAGCTGTCCACGGAGGTTCACTGAGCTTTAGGGATCAGGAAGGGCCGTTGACCCCGAGACCACTAGGATGTGTTTGGGAGCTGTTTATCCATTCCCTCCCTCCTTTTCCTTTTGGCACAAACTACCAGGAAAAGCTTCAGTTGGCTCTAACAGAAAACTCTGAGACCAGAACGAACACAGCTAACCTAGGAGTCTATTGTTCCCATTCCCCACAGTTCATGGTCTTTTGCTTTATCACAATTTAAGTTCGGCTTTGAGTCACATTGAGGAGCCTTAGTGCAGGTCACAGGTTCTCTTGTTGCGACCTTTAGAAATTTATAGATATAGGTTTTAGAAAATAGTTTATATAGATTAAGAAAATTTAAGTAACCATTTTATTACAGAAGTATGGTTAGTTCAGTTTGATTTAGGGGAGGCCAGTGAAGTTTGAATTAGGCCAGCTGGTGCTAGGAGAGTGTAACCATAGCAACAATTGTTTTAATAAAAACTCGTTTGAATTAGTACATAATAGTGGAAGTTAATAATTCACTATGGTGGTTTTAGGTTTAGACATTGAGTGGTTTTAATTCAAGATGATGTAGTTGTAATACAATCAAGGGTACATAAGAAACTGGTTTGGGGAACATTAAGCTAGCATAAGATCCAAAAAGACAATTTGTGGTTGTTCTTCCTCATGTTCTTCCTTATGTATGAAAGAACATTTGTTTGAGAGTGGGGGGGGGTGTCTTTGTGCAGCTGGACCTGTTCATGTGAAAGGCACATGCTATCTTTGTTTCCTGTGTTGATGACTTTGCAGAGTTTGGGGATAAAACCCCTGGGATAGCATTCAATAAACAGCTTCTGGTCACCTGAGCAGGAGTCCAGTCTCTTTCTTTCTCCCCTCTCTATTTCTCCAGAATAACTGCTGATGCCACCTCACCTTCCATGGGACCTTCTAAATCTCTCTGCAGGGGCTGGCCCCCCACACCCAGTAAACGAGACTCATCACAGAGTAAGTTTGTCATGGGGGCACTATTCATATATGAAGACCAGTCCCTGGGCAACAATCACAGAGGAGGCACAGTCTCTGGGAACTTATTACAGAGGACTGCCTCTCACTGGGGCACCCATAACAAAGAAGGGCCAGTCATTGAGGCACCAATCACAGAGGAGTGCCAGTTACTGTAGTACATAATATATAGGTAGACCAGTCATTGTGGCATCCATCACAGAAAAGAACCAGTCACTGGACAAACATCACAGAGTAGAGCAAAGCACTGGGGCACCCATCACAGAGTAGAACTAGTCTCAGTGTCTCTAACTGAAGCACCCATTACAGAGGAGTTCCATCACTCTGGTACCAGTGACAGAGGATGGCTAATCACTGGTGAAACCACAAAGGAGGTGCAGTCACTGAGGTACCTATCAAAGAAGAGAGTAGTCTCTGAGGCACCAATCACTGAGGAGAGGTTGTCACAAGGGTACAATTAAGAGGAGGTCCAGTCACTAAGGCATCCCTCGCAGAGAAAGGCCAGTCACTTGGGCATCCATAAAAGAAGATCCAGTCTCTAAAGCATATTTCACAGAAGAGGGCCAGTCTGAGGACACTCAGGAAGGCCTGTCACTACACCAGCCATCATAAAAGAGGATCAATGATTGGGGCATCCATCACAGAGAAGTCACAGTCACTAGGGCACCAAAAACAAGAGGGTCATTCACTTAGAAACCCATCACAGATGCGAGCCAGCCATAAAGGCAGCACTCACAGAGGAAGACTAGTCACAAGGACACTTTTCACACAGGAGTGCTATTCAGTGTGGCACCCATACCAGAGGAATACTAGTCATGGGTGCACCCATCATGGAGGAGTTTGAGTCACTGAAACACCCATCAGAGATGGAGCCAATCATGGGGTCACCCATTACTGAGGAGGGGCAGTCACTTGGAACCCATCATAATGGAGGTCTTCCCATTGGGGAAACAATTATGGAAGAGGGCCAGTTACTGAGGCATCTATCACTATTCACTAAGACACACATTATGGAGCACAACCAGTCATTGGAGCACCAAACGCTGAGAAGGTGTAGTCACTGGAGCAATATTACAGAGAAAGGTTAGTCCCTGGAGCATCGAAGAAAAAGAAGAATCAGTCACTGGAACATTTTTCACAGAGGAAAACGTGTCACTAGGCCATCCAACACAGAGAAGGCATATTCACCAGTCATTGGACAACCACTTGGGAACCCTCCACAGACAAAAGCCAGTCACTAAGGAACCTATCACAGATAAAGGGTAGTCACTGGGAAACCATAACCGAGGAGGGTCAATCACTGGCACAAGAGGGCAACTCCCTGGGGCTCACATCACAGACGAGGGCAACTCTCTATGGCACAAATCACAGAGGAAGGCTGGTCACTGGGTCACCAATATTGAGGTGGGCCAGTCAAAGCAACACCCAACATGGAGAATGTGTAGTCACTGGGATGCCCATCTAAGTGGAGAGCCAGTCACTATGACAGCCATCATGGCAGAGAGCCAATCACTCAGGCAGCCTTCACAGAGAAAGGCCAGTCACTGGTACCTATCACAGATGAGGGGAAGTCACTGGAGCATCCATAAGAGAGGAGGGCCAATCAATGGGGCACATATCACAGAAGAGGGTATTTTACTGGGATTCACATCACAGGAGAGGGCTAGCCACTGGTACACCCAACACAGAGGAGTCACAGTGAATATGGCACCCATAAAAAAGGAGGGTCAGACACTGGAACACCCAATATAGAGAAGGGTCAATCATTGGAAAACCTTCACAGAAGACGACTAATCACTAAGAAAAATTTTATGGTGGAGGGACAGTGACTGAGACACTCATCTCAGAAGAGGGTCAGTGACTGGGGCACCCATAGCAAAGAAGGGCCAGTCACAGAGACATGCATAATAGAATGAGTTTGTAAGAGGTACACCCCTCACAAGTACACACATCACAAAAAAGGGCTAGTCATCATATTGCCCTTAACAGAGGAAAGCCAGTCACTAGGAAACCCAATTTCAGGAGGGACAATCACTTGAGCATCCATCTCAAAGGAAGCCCTAACAATAGATTACCTATTATGGAAGAGGCCCAATCACTGGTACACCAATCAAAGAGAGAGACAGTCACTGGAACACCCACTATGGAAGAGACAAAAAAAAACCTGGGACACCCATTGCAGAGGCGCACTAGTCACTGGGACACTCATTTGGGATGAAATCCAGTTACTAAGCCACCCATCAGAGGGATAGGCATGAGGCATCCATTCCAGACAATGACCAGTCATTGGGGCACCAATCACAGAGTAGAACCAGTCACTGGGGCATACTTTATGGAGGAGTCTCAGTCATCATGACCGTCATCACCAATCAAAGAAGAGGCTCATTTACTGGGACACCATTTTATGGAGGAGAAACAGTCACAAGAAAGTCCATAACACAGGAAAGCCAGTCACTGGAGCACCATTGTGGAAGAAACCAAGTAAGTGGGACACCCATTTCAGAGAAGGTCAAGTCACTGGGCAAACAGGAGGAGGGCCAGTCCCTGAGGGAACAATCATAGAGGAGGCCCAGGGATTGGGGCACACATAGTGGAGTAGTTCAAGTTACTGGGGCTCCTTTTATATGGGAGGATTATTATTATTATTATTATTATTATTATTATTATTATTATAGGGTTCTCATTGTGGAGAAGGGCTAATCATTGGGGAAAAAAACCATTGAGGAGACCCAGTCACTGTGTAACCATAAAGGAAGATGGTTAGTCACTGAAGCAACTATTATGTAGGAGACCCAGTGACAAGCAGTTGTCATAGAGGAAAGCCAGGCACTAGGCAATCCATCAGAGAGGATCAGTCGCTGGGATATTTTTCACAGAAGAGGGCCATTTACTGGGACACCAATTACAGAAGAAAGTTAGTTAATGGGGAACCCATTGTAGAGGAGGTTCAAACAGTGGTGTGTCTATCACAGAGACAGTCACTGGGGCACCATTATAGTTGAAGTTCAGTCACTGGGACATTTATAACAGAATAGAGTCACTGTGATACACATAACAGAGGACAGCCAATCACTACATAAATTATGCAGTAGGACTAGTTACTGAAACCCCTGTTACAGAGGAGGACTGTTCAATGGGGCCCCCAATTTTGAGGACTGCCAGTCACTAATGCACCAATCAGAAAGGACTCCCAATAAAGGGAGCACTTATTTTGGAGGAAGTCCAATC
>NW_007231166.1:0-8953 GCF_000164805.1 Carlito syrichta | reverse complement strand
AGGTGATGGTATCTGCTGTTCTGTTTATAAGACATCAAAGTTCAGAGAGGTTAAGCACTTTTCTAACAGTCATACAAGTAGTAGGTGGTCAGATAACTGTTTGAAGTCAACTCTTTCCCTGAATGTTTCTCTGACATCATTATATTTTCTACTGTAAGATAATTTTCTGCATCAAATGCCATTCATCTACATGCAGACATTTCTGCATATCAGAAGGTCCATTTTACAACAAAGTTAGCATCCTGGCTCCTGAAAGAAAAAAAGCAATTTTTTTTTTGACAAAGAGTTGAACATATAACCTGAATTTGCTCTCAAGATTGAATTTATTGTAGTGCTATATTGGTTTGTCACTACATATGCAAATCTTTGACTCTTGCTGATTATGATTCTCTGAGATAAAAATACATTACTTTCCTTAATATTTCCCCCCAATAGGTTGTATCGCTCATACTGTAAGTTCACCAAACCAACATCTATTGAGAACTGATAATGTCATTAGTTGCTGTTTAGATCTAAGTGCCCCAAGCATCTCATTTCGAATTAGTGGACAGCCTGTTCAAGGAATGTTTGAGAATATCAACATCGATGGGTTCTTCTTTCCAGTTGTTAGTTTCACTGCAGAAATAAAGTTAGTATGTCTATGTTTTTGGCCTCTTTCCCTTCTCACTTCTCAAACTTCCACAGACAGGCCCTGTACTGTCATTGCCCTGCTTCGGTAACCTTTGTTTTTCCCACCTGGGGATCTGTCCACAGGGCATTTTGCCTGTTCCTTGAAAGAAGAGGTAAGTCTTACCCAAGAGGGATACCTCGGGAGACTGAATGCTTTGTCCATGGATTGTGCTGTGTCTAGGTGTGAGTAGTCTAGTAACTCCCCCTCAAACTACTGTCCTGAAATATTTCACGTCCATTTCTCCAGGTCACATTTTTATTTAATAAGAAGAAATGAGCAATATTATTTTAAAAATACTGATTATGTCTTTATGTTTATTTTTGTTAATCTTCTCTTTTTTAACCCATAGTACCACACTTCAAACCCTTCCTTTCTACAGAAATTAAATGCCCTTTTTGTTGATGAGGTTCAGATGGTTCCCTTCAGTGTCTCCTCTACCTGTTAAACTTGTTGATTCTCTACCTAAGATCAACTGTGCCAAGGTGATTTTCTTTAACTTCTTTTTTTTCCCTATTACCAGAGTGAAACAGAAGTTAAAATTATAATTCATTAGAATTCTACAAGAAAAATTTTAAAATTGATGGCCGATTTTAGTAAGAGGCCATTATGTCATCTATGTCTTTATCTGTGACTGTCTATATTGATAGCCATACCTATCTCTAACCTATAGATCTATTATCTATCTAATTTCTGCATTCTGGGAGTGACTTTATTCCTACTGACAGTTCATTTTTTTTCTGGCTTTTTTAAAGTTATAATTCTCCTTCCCAGGCATAATTTGTATTTACAAAAGCACTATATTGAAAATTTAACTATCCATTACTTTTTCTGCTGTTTCTATACAAATTTTATTTCTTTCTATAAGCTTCTGGAATGTTTTAAAACTTTTGTTTTCCCTCAATTTTTGTTCTTTACTTTTTGTTTTATTTAGTTTTTTGGCCTGGAACTAAAATACAAATCAGAAAAAGAATTACAAGAGAAGTGAAAAAATTGAATTTAATTTTGTAAGCTAAAAGACCCCCAAAATTAGTATCATTTAACTGTTTCAAAAAGTGTTGTTCAGTGGAACTGAGATTAAAATATTTTTTAATTCAATGAATATGATGTATAAAATACTTTTGAAAGTTATTCAGTTTATTGTTGAAGTTAATGAACAATAAGAAATAAAATTTCCCACTTTCTTCAGTAAGTGGAAATGACATCTGAATCCCCTTTAAGGAATTTAATTGGGAAATTGCGCACTGGAAAGTGACTATATTTTTCTTCAAACCTAGTTCAGCTCTGTAATTTAAAGCACGTAGATATTTAGATCATGTCTTCTCTTTATCTGTTTGTTGACTTGGGCACCCTGGAACATAGAGTGACCAATTACTGTGGACATATACTTCATTCCCATAAGAGTATGATACACGTGCTTTTAGTTCCTTCTATAGTGAGTGATGTCTTCCCTGATCTATCAACATAATTTAATCAGGTTTCCCTTTGATGAATACAATGCCCTCCTGTTTTACCTTTTAAGTTCTTAGATTTAAGGTGATGACATTATGATGGTACTTAGGGAAAAAAGTTGTGACTTCTGATAAAGTTAGTTTAATACTAATGATTTTTTTCCTAATATGTCGTTCATTTAAAACATTTTTTTGTAAATGCAAGATATAATTGACTCTGACATTCATCCTTTTTAGGGTACGCTTTCTACTTGGGGGATTTCAAATTGTTGTTCAAATTCTTCCTCCCCCCGGGTATGCTCCTTGTTATGAAGCCGTTCTGCCGAAAGAAAAGTTGAAAGTGGAACACAGCTGAGAGTAGAAACAAGAAAGAACTTACACACGAGACCTGCTGGGCCCTACCATTTCCCTGACACAAGCCGCCTTCATGCCAATCCCCGTGGATACCAGCCAGGTACCAGATCAGCTCCAATGGCAACCTTCTGCATGGTAGTAGTTCTGATATGCAGTTTGAAACTTGGACTGCAACACACAGGAATGCATTTTACAGTCATGCAATTGGCATGTGTGATTGAAATAAGTCTCATAAAATAATGCTGACCTTTACTATGCCCATTCACTTATTTTCTATTCCATTCCATTTCATTCTGTTTAATAGCTGTTCCAACCCAGTAAGTTGATTCCATGATGCACAAACAGATCATAACCTGGAGTTTTAAAAACACTGTTCAAGGTAGTCTTTAAGACTTTCTTAAAATAGTTAATATTATTTACTTTATCAAGTACATATTATACTTTCCTTAAAAACAGGCGATAATAGCCACAATTTTAGTGTCAAAATCATACAAGCAATTTTAAGGTGTAATAATGTTAAGATGGCCGGGCTCAGAGGCTCAGCCTATAATCCCAGCATTTTGAGAGACTGAGGTGAGTGGATTCCCTGAGTCTGTGGGTTTGAGACCAGCCTGGGCAACTTGATGAGACCTCATCTCTACAATAAATCAAAACTTAGCTGGGCGTCGTAGTGCATGCCTGTAGTTCCAGCTACTTGGAAGGCAGAGGTGGAAGGATCACCGGAGGTCAATGTTGGGTTGGCTGTGAGTTTGCCAGAGCATTCCAGCCTGGGTGATGGAGTGCAACTCCAACCCAAAAAGATAATAAGATGATTTAACATCTGGGGTAATGTACTGCCCTTGAAGGAAAGTCACATAGATGTAATGCATTTTACAGTGGACTCTTTTACATAGAGTAAACATGGAGTCTTTAATTTCTTCTCCCATCTAGATACACTTATTATTTTGAAAGTATTTAACTGACCTTTATCTTGGGTAGAGATTGAGACCTCATAAGTCATTGGATCCAAGGCTCTAGAGTCAAAATGCCTACTCTGGGATGTTGGAAAAGTTGCTTGTCAATTGTAATGCTAAGAATATGTTTGCCATGATTAATAGATAACATGTTACTCTGCTTTTCTGCTTCATAGTTGTAATGATGTCCTGAGATTATCAATGAATTAAATATTGATTTATTTTGATGGTGAAGTAAATTCAGTGAGGTTGGTTAGATACACAAAGTTCATTAGTTTTTGATGATCAAAGGCATTGTGTCTAAAGTCTGAAGTTGAGTTAGTATCAGGCCTCAAGAGCTTCAGTTGTTTTGCAAGCAGATGTTTAGCTCCTTGAATCATATTTTTTGTTCCTCCATGCTGGCTTTTTATATAATGTAGTTAAACATGCAAGCGTTCTTATTGGCTACAATTCAGTTTGTGCAGTCTATTGCTGAAAGGTGACAGGGTATGTATACTTCTACCAACACTTAGTAGAAGACAAGATTGGGAGGCTAGAAATAAACAGCTGGACTATGGAATGTTAGCATATTAACCCAAGACCTAGATAACCTCTACTGTTTCAGGGAATCGAAGCAGTGGTCTCTTTTTCCTTGTAGAAATGCCACCTTATCTTTGGGCATTGGAGTCATTCGCTTGCTATCTTGTTGAGGGACTAGCTGTGGGCTCACACTGAGATACCACCTAATTCCAGTCAGAATGGCAATTATCAACAACTCAAAAAATAACAGCTACTGGAGAGGGTGTGGTGCAAAGGGAACACTTATACACTGTTGGTGGGAGTGTAAACTAGTGCAACCTCTGTGGAAAGCAGTGTGGCAATTCCTAAAAGCTCTAAAAATCGACCTTCCATATGATCCTGCAATCCCCCTACTGGGAATATACCCTGAAGAACTCAAATCACTCTATAAATACCCTGAAGAACTCAAATCACTGTACTCGTATGTTTATTGCAGCATTGTTCTCAATAGCAAGAACCTGGAAACAACCACGCTGCCCATCAAAAGAGGACTGGATTAAAAAAATGTGGTACATAAACACGATGGAATACTACGCAGCCATAAAAAAGAACAAAATCATGAATTTTGCAGCAACCTGGATGGAACTAGAGTCTATAATACTGAGTGACCTCTCACAGAAACAAAGATCCGAGTATCACATGTTCTCACTCATATAATGGACCTCGAACATCCAATGTAATACTATAAGAAAATGACTGATGGTACTGGGAGACTATGGGGTAGCAAACATCTGTCTGGGGATGGGAAAACACCTCTTATCAACAGGGTGCCTGAATGAAACGTAATTGTACACCTAACCCTTAACTGTACCCCACAAAACCATAATAAAAAATATTGATTAATAAAAAAAAGATGTAGACAACCAACCCTCACTTTGTGTTCTTTAAAACATTAAACTCCCTCCTTTTAATGGGCGCTTGTAAAGATTTTTTTCCTTGCAGATTGTATTTGGAAATGACTAACAGTAACAGAATAGAATTAGAGGAAAACATAAATCACTGCAGTCAGACATTTGCAAGCTCAAAGAGCCAATGGATTATAACTTGGGCACTGAATTGCTTTCACCCTGGTCTATAGATGCTGGCCAGGTTGGTGTAAGAGCTTCAGGGTGATTTCTCATTTTAAATAATACATGCTTTGGTAATTGTTCCACATCTTGCATTTGTCCTCATCAACACATTTTCTGTGATCATAAATTCACTTGGAAACCTAAGTTTTCAAAAAAAAATCTTACAGTTTATTTATGTCATGAAATAGATGATTTGCAACTTATATTGTTGTATTTTAATGGTTTATGAGACTGTTTTATTTAGTTAGTTTACAGTGAGGGCAGTTGGCACTGTCTCTTGTTGCATATGTTTCTGTTATATGTGTTTTTTTTCTGTTATGTGTGTTTTTTCTGTTTTTAAAATTTAGATTGTGCTGCCTCCTCATCTAGAAAGGATAAGAGAGAAACTAACAGAGAATATCCATGAGCTGTGGGTTATGAATAAAATTGAACTTCGATGGCAGTATGGTCTGGTACACAATTTTGAAATTTATTTTCAGATTCTCTTAATACATCTTTCTTAAGTCATAGCTCTTTTTTTCCCTCATCCTACTATGGATTGGCATAAATCAGTTGAGTTGGGTTTTTCCCCCCACACATTAGTTTTGGTGCAGTTTTCCCTTTTACTGCAGTAAATGGGGCAGACTGACATTGTTGGTAGATTCGTTGAAGGATGGTCTGGTTACCCAGACAATTGAAAGTTATCAGTCTTTGCACTGAACGTTTTATTTTCAAATCGCAATTAACATATACAGATAATAGGCATTGATTTCTAAGTCACTTAAAAAATTCATAGTGAGAGGGAAAGTGAAAACTGAAAAGAAATAAGTTAATTTACTTTTCCCTCGCTGATATTATTTTTCTTTTAGTCCCAATTGTATGCGTATTAGAAGATCTGTGGAAAAAAATTCATTGTTTGTTTTAAAGGTAGAAAGACTGAGAAATGATTGTATATGTTTCAAAATGATTAAAAAATAAACTTTCTATGTAACTCCAGTGTGTATCATGAATTTGTTTCTAGCAGGAGCATGATAATACTTTCATTTTTATTCCAAGTATTTGAAATGTTGTAACACTCCCTTATACTTACTTGACTGAATATAGGAATTAGTGTATTTACCCAGCTTATTGCATTGATCTCCAAATGAGGAATATTTATTATTACCCTAACCCTAACCCCTAACCCCTAACCCTAACCCTAGCCCCTAGCCCCTAGCCCCAACCCCTAACCCCTAATCCTAACCCTAATTAGTAGTAATTAGTGGTATCATATGATACTCCACATTACTCAGTAGTGTTTGTATGTTTGTTTACTATGTTGCATTTTCACAGATTATTAGGTTAAATTGTCATTACAGTGAACTAGGTTACACATGTTATTACTTCAGTTTACTGGTGATAATGTAGCTGAAGCTTCTTGTAAAGTTGTTAAATGCCTTAGCAAAAATCAAATAGCTAGTAGTATGGACTTGCTGAAGGCTGGGTGCAGTGGCTCACACCTGTAATCCCAATACTTTGGGAGGCGAAGGTGAGAAGATTACTTGAGCCCGAGATTTTGAGACCAGCCTGGGCAATAGGGTAAGACTTCAGTCTCTATGATAAATTTAAAAAGTAGCCAGGCATGGTGGTGCATACCTGTTGTCCCAGCTACTTAGAAGGCTGAAATGGAAGGATTGCCTGAGCCCGGAAGTTTGAGACTATGGTGAGCTCAAACTCACATGAGGAAGAGATTATTCCAGGATTCAGACATGCTTGCTTGTTTTTATCTTTATACTTAGCATTCAAGGCTACGGATTTAGAATTTAGTACTAAAGTGTATAACTCTATTTCAATTCCAGAATTATGCATTTAAATAGGTATATATGGCATATTCTTTTTTTTTTTCTAAAAAGCAGAATTTATTGAGAGGACAGAAAAGCTCCCACAGTGGTAGGGGACTCGAAGGGGTGACCAAGCATATACTTTTATATAAGTCTCGTTCATTTTAATGATCATCAGAAAGAAAAGGAATAAATGCATTATTTCTAACTTGGTGATTTTTGAAGACTTTTAAAAAATGTCTCATTTGTGTTCGCATACTTCTTATGTGGCATTTTAGAACCTGGTACTTATTCCTATGAAGTAATTTGTTCCCTGATAGCATATGGTTGTCACCTAGGTGCCACCACAACAATAATGCCTATATAATTTAGGTCTCTAAGAAGATAGCAAATCTAATTACTAATACAAAGTTAGAGAATATCATTCCCATCAATTCATTCCTAAAATCTTGCATTTTTTTAATGCAATTGCTAATATCCACTTTCAAGGATTGATAGGTAAAATGCCTGTATTATGCAAACCAACTTAGTTAAGATAGAAGAATGATTTATGAGATCAGGAAGTGACCTGCAAAGGTGAAATAAATAGCCAGAGCCACCTCAAAAAGTTTATATCAGTTAATCATGTTGTTTATTTATGTCTCAGTTTGACTTTACACAGGAAAACGACTGCAAAGTAAAATTATCATTACCACACCCTCCTTACACAGAATTCATCTCAATTTATAAACCATTGTTGATCACTTACCTGGTGCCGGGTGTGTTCCAGGTGTTTGTAATACATCCAAGAACAAAAGAGACTAAAATTTTTGTTCCTTTAGTCTTACCTTCTAGTGTGGGGGACAACCAATAACCCAATAAATAAAGACCTAGTCAGTTAGAAGGCAGGATTATGGGGGGGTGGGAAGAGGGGACAGATTGACAAATTAGACAAGTGGACAGGGTGAAGCTCACTGAGAAAGTGAGATTTAAGCAGGTGCTGGAAGGAGCTGAGTGTGTAAACTTGTGAGTATCTGATGAAGCTGAGGCCACAAACTGTATTAAACACAAGAGAAGAAGGAATGCAAGTAACGCCAGGTTTTACCACTGATGACAGTAGCTGTGCCTGGAGATTATGGAGGCAGCTTTGCTGGGATGATAAGCTGGGTGTTCCTTCTTGCTTTCTGCCTCCACTTTGTACAGCACAGTTGAATTATCAGTGCTAGCATCTGACATTGGAGACTATTACATGGCAATTTACTATCCTGTTTCAGGTTAGAGACAACAATAAGATGCAACACCCATGTCTGGTGGAGTTCTCCAAGCTGCCTGAGCAGGAATGCAATTACAACTTACAAATGTCACTTGAGACCCTGAAGTGAGTTTCTTGGCTTTTTCTATTTTCCAATCTGCCTTACCTGAAAGAAATCAGATATTGAGGTTATACTTTATTTCAACTGTGAAGTTATTTTGATCACAACTAGAACTTTTTTCATAATGCATAGATGGATTGGATCAGTATTTGTTGGGGAATAAACTTTGACCATACTATTTTATATCTTTATGCTGTATATCAGTGCTCACTAAATGGTATCCTATTGATGTTTGTAGGTATTATAAAATATGAAGATTCTGTGATCCTGTACAATAATACGACAGGGCCATAGAGTGTAGACTGTCTTCTGGGAGTGGGCCAGCCACAAATTGTTCCTCATTTATGACAAGATAAGTAGTGGCATTAAGAGTGTATGGAAACTTTCACTCCAATATAAAGAAGCAATTTTATATCTGTTGAATCTAATACTTCAAAAAATGTAAGGTTATTTTCCTATGTGTTCATTTTGAAATTTTAATTATGTCTAACAATTTTGTGAGAGGATCAGACCACAATCAACAGGAAATTAAAAAAAAATTAGTCCTTAACCACAGATTGTTTGAGAAACACTGACCTGATATATTTGTTTTTTTGGTTTTTTTTTTTGAGTTGGAGTCTCACTCTGCCACCCAGACTGGAGTGCAGTGGCCACTCCCGGTCGCCACAGCCTCGACCTGCTGGGCTCCGGCGATCCTTCTGCCTCAGCCTTCCAAGTAGCCGGAACTACAGGCGTGTGCTACCACGGCT
>NW_007231165.1:2795-14027 GCF_000164805.1 Carlito syrichta | reverse complement strand
CATCATTCCGCCTCAGCCTTCTAAGTAGCTGAAACTACAGGCACGTGCTACCACGCCCGGCTGATTTTTTGATTTATTGTAGAAATGAGGTCTCACCAAGTTGCCCAGGCGGGTCTCAATCCCACGGGCTCTGGCAATCCACTCACTCAGCCTCCCAAGGCGCAGGATTACAGGCTGAGCCACCGAGCCCGGCTTATTTTTATTATTAATAATAATAAGTTTTATAGTCCCGAGGTCTTGCTGTGCTGCTCAGGCTGGTCTCAGACTCCTGGACTCAAGCACTCCTCTCTCATTGGCCCCCAAACTCTGGGATTACAGGTGTAAGCCATTGTGCCTGGCAAGAATTATTTATATTAAATTTTCTCTGTCCAAATAGGTGGTATGGTTTCTGTCTCCTGAATAGATCCTTACTGATACAAGGGATTAAGACTTGAGAAGTCAAAGGAGGAAGTGATTTATCCTGACAATGAGGATAGAGTACAATGACTTGAACCAGTCTTTGAAAGTTGACTTGGATTTTGATAGATAGAGAATGTGAGTAAAATATGAGTTTCAGGAGACACTGAGTATGGTGACCAGGCTGCAGTGCAGGATTTATCAAGGAGTGCCCTCAAGGGACACAGAGGCCTAACCAGTGTGGATTTTGGTGCATAGCAATGAACCCAGGCTTTTTCTCTGGGCAATGAAGAACTATCAAATGTGTCTGAGGAGGAGCAGAACAGGATTGAATGTGTCAGAGGAGTATCAAGAAACTGCCTGAGGTCATAGCCATAGGATTTGGATAAGACTCACAAAGATGATTCTGCATTTCTGCTGAAGCTCATGCTATGGAGCAAGTAAAGACCAAGTCTGGACTAAGACTCCAACCTTGACCTTGGCCTGCTCTACCTTTCACATGCAGAGGAATGTCTCTGTCTCCTGGCACCAGGTCCTTCTGTGGGTGGAGGCATATGGTTAAGCTCTCGGATGTTCCTTGGAAGCTCAGAAGTCACATCTGGCAACCGTATCTCTTGTCCCTTAATCAGAGCTGCTGCCATTTCCTCCCTTTACACATTTCATTACCAGATAAGGTCGTGTTTGAACAAAGGATTTTTTGACTACATATAAATTTGAAAAATCACTGAGATACGTGATTGCCAGAGTTCTGATACTAGTATCCTCAGCTGATTTCATGACATGCAAACTTCCAATCTGAAACAAGCAAATTAACACATATCCTTTCCAGGGTTAGACAGTGCATCTTCTGGTCAGATACAGTGGGATATGTAATCATGTCCCTCAGTGTGGAACTGTTAAGTATTTGGTTGATTTTTATGATGAAAATACAATGTTAAATGGAAAGCTGGGATGACTAACCTGAACAAGGACAATAATACTTTCAAGTAATAGTAATTTACCTTTATCCTATTAATACCGATGAAGATAATTTATTTGAAAGTCTTCTTTGCATCAAAGCATTTAGGCCACAATGCAAAGACTGAGCCTACAGTTTTGTAATGAAGGAGGACAAATACAGTGGTTGCAATAAGGTAGAATAATAATCTTACCATGTTATGTCACAAAACTCCCAATAGACATGTGCAGGAGCACTAATTCAACATCACAGGAAGAAACATTGCCACTATTACAATAGTTTTCTTGCTAACTTCACAAATACATAATATATGCAAAACATACTATTGAGTTTCAGCTTCTATCCATCAAACTCAGTGTCAATTTTGTCTGGTGTGGCATTATATCTAGTGTGGCACCGTGACTCATGCCTGTCATTCCAATGCTTTAGAAGGCTGAGGTGTGAAGATTGCCTGAGGCCAGGAGATGAAGACCAGCCTAGTTGGTATAGAGGGACTCTGTCCACTGTTGGGAGTGTAAACTAGTGGAACCTCTGTGGAAAGCAGTGTGGCAATTCCTAAAAGCTCTAAACATCAACCTCCCATATGACCCTGCAATCTCCCTACTGTGGATATACCCTGAAGAACTCAAATCACTCTATCAAAAAGATACCTGCACACGAAGGTTTATCGCAGCATTGTTCACAATAGCAAGAACCTGGAACCAACCATGCTGTCTTTCAAAAGAGGACTTTATTAAAAAAATGTGGTACATATACACGATGGAATACTAGGCAGCCATAAAAAAGAACAAAATCATGAATTTCGCAGCAACCTGGATGGAACTAGAGTCTATAATACTGAGTGACCTCTCACAGAAACAAAGATCTGAATATTACATGTTATCACTCATATAGTGGACCTTGATCATCCAACGCACTACCATAAGATAATGACTTATAGTAGTGGGAAACTATGGGGGGATGGGACAAATGGTAGTAAACATCTTTCTGGGGATGGGGAGACACCTGTTATCAACAAGGGGGCCTGAATGAAGCATATTTGTATACCTAACCCTTAATTGTACCCCACAATATCATAATAAAACATATTGATCATTAAAAAAATAGTGGTGGCATAAGTCCTTAGCCCAGCTACTGGAGAGGCTAAGGCAGGAAGATGGCTGGAGCCAAGGAGTTTGAGCCTGTAGGGAGTGTGATCACACCACTGCACCTCAACTTGGGTGACAGAGCAAGACTCCATCTTTAATGAACAATTAATAACAAAAGTTAAAAAAAATGTTATCACTGCTTCTTGGCATTTTTACCTGGAATAAGCTCTGGCATGCTTCTGGTAGCTAATTTATTCTTGTCTACACAGAGGAAGAAAGAATGAATACCACTGGTTCTCTACCAAGTTGTTCAAAGCCTCATTGAGTCTGTAGTCACTTCTGGGTGGCTTGCACCTAACTGAGCTATGGTGCTCTCTAATCTGTAAACATAAGAAGCTAAATAAAATAAGCTGCATCCAATCCCTCACCTTGGTGTGCTTCCCTCCAGGAAGAATTAAAGTCTTATCAGAGAAGTCTGCACTGTGCAGAGCAGTGTGTTTTTGTAAATCTTTCTGTCCATGCATGGGAGTGTCTATCATCATGCAAGGGTGAACACATCTACACCTCAAAAATCTTTTTGTAATATGTTGTAATATTGTAAGCTTGTGACATGTTTGTTCTTGTCAAAAACTTGACTCTTGGAGAGTTTCTGAAAATGCTTTCTTGTCCCTTAAATTACCTGTTTTCTTTTTGGCACCCACCTAACTAATCTAAGAAGAAACTACCTTCTGCAAATCTTACAACCTGTATTCAAGTGCATACTGGGGTAGGGGGCAAAAATATATACACTTTTTAAGGAATATTATCTATGTATTACTTTTCAAAGCTGAATTGAATTATGGTAGCAAAGTTTAGTATGTTGTTCAATAAAGAGATAGTATTTATTAAATGAATATTAGGATCGCCATGCTATAGGCAGTATAGTCAAAGAAAATGGTGGAAATATGGTTTTTGGAGGTGCTCAAGACCACTTTGAAGTGTTACTTGAAATCTAAAAGCATTGTGGAAGTGTGACAACGGAGGCGTGAGTATGCAACAGAATCTCCAACATGCTTAACAATTTCACACTTTCATGATAAGTTTGAGATACATGGGACTGTGTGTGATGTGCACAAGGAAAGATCTGGGAGGCCTTGCATAGGAACAAGTCCTGCAGTCATTCACCATCATCAGAAGTGTCTGGAGGCTGATGGGAACCACTTTGAGCACCTCTTGTACTTGCAGAAATCAAATGTAACTTGTATTCATCTTTTGTTATCAGTATGTATTGAGCATTACAATTTTAATAGTTTTTTTCCTTTCTTAAATTGTGTATACTTTTTTGACACCCTCCATATATATACACACATATGTTTATGTATTGATTTACTATGACGAATTGTATGTGGTTATGGAGGATGAGAAGTCCCCCCACCTACTGTCTGTAACCTGAATATCCAAGAAAGTTAGTGGTATAACCAGGTTTAAGACCAAAAGTCTGAGCACCAGGAGACTCCAGGGTGTGTCTCCCAGACCAAGGGCAGAAGAAGACCTATGTACCAGGCACAGGGCAAGCAAGAAGGGAGGGAGCAATGTTTTGTTCTATCTAGGCCCTATGTTTTGTTCTATCTAGGCCATCAGGGGATTGGTTGACACCCACCATGTTGGGAAGAGCAATCTGGTCTACTGAGTCCAATAAGTCAGATAGTGATCAAATGTGAAAACCCCTCCCACTCTCACAGACACATTCAGAAATGACATTTAATCTGGACTTCCTGTAGCACAGTCAAGTTGACACATACAATGAGCCATCGCACTGCTTAACACGTGTGACCTGTGAAAGTTTTCAAATCCTTGATGAATGTGTGTTCAAGTTTTCTGAAAAGGTGGGTCCTTCCTTTTACTTCTCTCCTCCTACGTCAGTCTGTTTTGTTCTGGACATGTTTTCTCCTATAGCCCAGGGAGAAAACTTTCATTTCCCCTTTACATGACTGCCTACAATCATTTACTATGATCTGTCAATTCTATCTCAAATGTCTTTGAGATCCAGTCTGATCTCTCCATCCAATTCCTTAAGGTAAAAAATCTGAATGATTACCAGGATCTCTGAGTAATCATCATTTTCCTCATACTTTTATTCTCTGATGCGCTAGCCACATTCATTTTATTACCTTGCTTAAGTATCTTTGGCTTCTTCTTCACTGTAGAGAGAAGAGCTCTATCTCCTAACATGTCACATGTCAACATTTATGGCTGAAATGCATCAACTGTTGCTTGAAGGACTTGAGCACCTGTGGATTGCTCTCTTCATCTCGCAGAAAGTCTCTTTAAATGCACTCTAGTGTTTTCTTCAGAAGAGAAGCATGCTTCCAGTGAAATGTTGGTCCTGGCATCCACCTGGCTCTGTCATGTATTACTATTGACTGTTTCTACTTTCCAACCCACAGATCTCAGGCCAGAATTGCTTTCTCCTTTCTAAGCTCGCCTTTTATTTCTTAGTCTTCAAAATTCAGGTGGAAAGCTCATATACTATCCTAGCATCCTAAAACTTCAGAATCTCTTGAAAAGCATGTTAAAATTTCTGGAACTTGTCCAGAGATATTCTGATTCATGAGGCATGGGAATAAGTCCAACATTTGAATTTTAAATAAGCATGGAATTCAGGGAGCCAAAAGAATTGATTCCATGAAATAGAGCTCCAGAAACACAGTTTGGTCCTTTGGCTCCAAGGGACCTCACTGCCTTCTACTACAGGTGCCTACATCTGGCCTTTGTGCCTGACCCTGACAACTGCTGTCATTGATGCACCCCCTTCTGAAGGTTTCTTCTGTGTCTCCTGTCACTCCTTCTCCACCTATCTTTCTATTAATTTCCTCTTTTCCCCACCTGCTAGCCTCCATACTTTTATGAGTTATTTTCTGCCCCTCATCTCAACACATGCACCCTCCACAGATAAACTTACTTACCCCCTGGGCCTTAACAAGCAGGCTCCCAAATCCATATCTATGATCCAGATCTCAGCCACGAGTTGCAGACCCACATATTCAATCGTACTTGACCACTCCCCACCTGTCCTCCTATGGATGCACCTGCTCTCCCTGTCTCTGTGATCCTTGTGATAATGTTGTTACACAAAAAGTAGCCACAATCCTAGGAGCCAGCTTCATGCCTCTTTCAGTTGTTTGTCTTCAGGTCTGCTTCATGTGACATCCATTTATTTAAAGATCATTGACTGAGTGCCATAAAGTTCCTGGCAAGGAACCAGCTCTGGGAATACATGGTAAATTGTGAACAGGAAAAGAAGATGTGGCCCTGAGTGCATAGAGGTATGAGCCACATGTGACTGCATGGGTATCTCCCCAATGTTAGTCTTCTTCTTTGTTTCTTGTGGGGGGGGGGTAACCACACCTCTCAGTTTGCTTGGGGCATTCCTGATTTATTTTTTCTGTCCAAATGGCTCTCTGGCTACCATGTTTTATTTTCTGAAATGTTCTGTGTTGGACAACAAAATTATATGCCCAATTATTATACCTGTTTTAAGGTGTTATTAGACCTGTTTGCAATCTTTTACTTGGTGTAGTATCATCAGTGCACTGTGTTATTGTCACAGTTTCCTAAATGATCTCTCTGTCATCTGTCTGGTTTCATTTCCATGTGTCTTCCAGTCTACTTTAAGAATTATCTTGCTACATCATAAACAGACAAAATTATTCTCATGAAGATAATAATTATCAAGTGTTCCCCACTGTCTAGCAATTAAGTCCACAATTCTGAGCAAGACATAAAGGGTTACATATAATTGGTTTGAGTCCTGCCACTTTTCTGAGCTATCTCCAGTCTATCCCAGGAAAGTCCTTTATTTCCCAGTTGCTTGTCCCTGCACAGTGTGACCAGCACTTCCTGTTTTTCTGTACCTTGCTGTTCCCTTTACCTGAAAGTCATGTTTCCCTTCCCAGTCTGATGGGACCTTCTCCTCCAGCCCACCCTGAAATTCCAGGCTGGAATCACAACCTATTGCAGGCAGCCCAGGAAGATATTATGTGTTAGCCTGCAATTTGATTTTTCCCCCAAATCCACATCTTGCCTGTTTTTCACTGTCATCCAGGATCACAGAGCATGAATGTGCTAAAGTTTATTTAATTATCTCCCTCTTAAAGAGCATTTAAATGGTTTTTAATTAGTCATTATTGCATAGTGTGTCACTGGAGCTGTCTTAGCACATGTGTATTGTGTTCCTGTGTAAGAGATTCTTTGGGATCCCCCACCTTACAATATGCATCTGCCAGGTAAGACTTCTGGTTGGGGACAGTGCCTGTGTTCCCAATGTGAGGAAATGTGAACCTGAAAGAGTCAATCTTTCAAGATAGAGTCTGAGTGACTGCCTAGGCTTAATTAATTATCCAATTAAAGACTTTTTTTGAGTTGCAGTCTCACTCTGTCACTCAGGCTGGAGTGCAGTGTCATGCTCAAAGCCACCACAGACTCAATCTGCTGGGCTCAGGTGATCAATTTAAAACAGAGCCAACATAATATTAAAAAGTATAAAAGCAACAGGTGCTGGCGAGGCTGCAGAGAAAGGAGAATGCATCTGCACTGTTTGGGGGAATTAAGCTGGTTCAACATTTGTGGAAAGCAGTGTAGTGTTTTCTCAAAGCACTAAAAATGGAGCGACAGCAAGCTCACTTCCAGAGAAACATAAATCATTCTACCAAAAAGACATCTGCACACACATGTTCACTGCAACACTACTCACAATAGAAAAAACATGGAACCAACACAGATGCTCATCAAAAGTGGTCTGGATGAAGAAAATTTGGTCCATGTACACAATGGAATACTACACAGTCATAGAGAAGAACAAAATCATGTCCTTTGCAGAAACATGAATGAAACTGGAGATCATCATTCTAGCAAGTAAGTCTAGAAACCAATCTCATGCCTCTTTAGTTATTCGTCTTCAATTCTGTCCTTTTACTGAAAGATTATTTACTGAGTGCTATAATGTTCCACATTTTCTTGCACATAAGCTGGTCCTAAACATTGGGCACACAAACACAAACACCAGGCACTGCTAAAGGAGAGAGGGATTGTGGGGAGAAATGGGTACTTAACACCGATTGGGTACCATGTCTACTACTAGGAGGAGAGAAGTCTTGCTTGAAGTCCAAACCATACCTGCATGCAACTTAATTACATGGTAATCCTCATATGTACCCCACATTTAAAAAATAAAATACAGCAAGGCTCGGTGACTCAGACTGTAATCCCAGACTTTAGGAGGCTGAGGTGAGTGGATTGCCTGAGACCGCGGACTTGAGACCCATCTGGGCAACTTGGCAAGACCTTATCTCTACAATAAATTTAAAAAATTTGCCAGGCGTGGTAGCACTCGCCTGTAGTTCCAGCTACTTGGAAGACGGAGGCGGAAAGATCGCCGGAGCCCAGCTGGTCAAGATTGTGGTGGCTGGGTGTGGCCTCTGCACTCCAGTCTGAGTGACAGAGTGACTCCAACTCAAAAAATAAAATAAAATGAAATAAAATAAAATAAAATTTCAACATTAAACATAACCCAAAAGCCATTTGCTGATTAGGATTTGAAAATACTCTGAGTTGCCCCAAAATGCACTTTTTTGTTTGTGGATTTAGAAACCAACCAATGAGAGCTCACTTGGACATATCAATCAAAGATCTCCTGGACGAACCAATCAGAGCTCACGTGAACCAACAAACCAGATCTCACCTGAACTAACCAATTAGAGCTGGTTCACCTGAACCAACCAATCAGAGCTCACTTGCCTTGGCAATGGGGACCTCAGCTGTATCACAAGGCAGAAGGAATTGTAGCAACTCTTAAAAACTGAAACAAAGAAACCAGGAAGTTGAAGCACAATGCTGATTGTGCCATTTCTATTTTAGACAATGATTCCAGCAAACATCTGTGAAGAATTTAAAAGTTTAAATTAGACTTTAAAAACACTGTCCTCCTTTGAAATACATTTTTTAAAACTAGCTTTTCTAAAATAATATTCTGGTCACTGCCTCGCTCTAAAAAGTGACTTCCTTGGCCTTTCTGTGGACACAAAGTCAGCAATCACTTGCTGAGCCGTAGGCACCATGTGCTGAAGTCAGGGACGCACAGACATAGAAACCCCGATTACCCTGAGACCCTCTGCATGAAAGGTCCTGGGATCCCCCACCTTACAACATGCCCAAAACCCTGGGCTTGGTACCTGTTCTGGGTTCTCCAGGCAGAGCAGCCCGTGGGTGGGCTCTGCTCTCCAGGGTCTCATTCCCTCCCTACTAAGCACATCCCCCTCAGCCTCCACCCTTCCAAACTTCACAGACCCCTCCTTTCTGCCACAGGATATGTGGCCCTGAAGTAGTATTTGTGGCTTTCTATCCAGCCACCTTTGTCCTCCACCCTGCTATAATTCCTTCTGCCTTTGTGTTAACTTAAGTGAACATACTCACTTTTTTCTCATGAATGGTTGAGGTGTCCGTTGGTGAGGGGTGTATTTTGATAATAAACTCAAAAAAAGCAGTCGATGAGGATGTTATTTTTGTTTTCAGGACACATGTCCTCTCCTGTGTGTCTCACAATACCTGTTAAGTGACCAGCAGTGAAGGGTGAGGAAGAGCCCCTTGCCTCAATTGTCCACATCCACACCCTTCAAGGGTCATTTTTTGGGCAAAACAATATTGCATTCACACAGTTGGTTTTAGAAAATGTCATGTTTTCTCTGCTGTATTGTTCCCTGAATGTTTCATGTCTTGACACCACATTCTGATGGCATTGCCTTCCATGAATCTTAGTGAGGTTGGGTTGGAATAGGGAGGGTAAATGCTGTCCTAAGGATGAGCAGTGATGGCCACCAGGGACAGGCATCCTGGGCAGTGAGTGGCTGAGGATGAGCCCAGATATCTCACAATCTCTTTGCTGGTGTTCTCCCTCCTGTCTGTTCTGTCTGAGACAGGCCATCTAAGCCTGGCATCGACGCAAAAATCTCATCGCAGAATGAATTACCATGGGAAATATGCCTTAATGCTAAAGCACTGAAGAAACTGATATACTTATTACTTTATTTTTAAATTTGTGTTTATTTTTTGTAGAAACAGGATTTTGCTGTGTTGCCCAGGAAACTTCTCAAGGGCTCCTCTGGTCTTGGCCTCCCAGAGTGCTGGGATTAAAGATGTGAGCCACTGCCTTCAGCCAGAAACATTTAATGCTTTAACCCATGTTTCTTTGCTGTTGACCTATTGTCCTTAGCTTACCAGAGAATTCTTGGAGTATGTGCTGGGGAATTCTTCTTTGGGGATAGGTGGTTCTCTACTGTGCTTTTTTCCTCTTCCCATGGAACTCTGTCAGGACAGAACAAAGCCCAGAGTTGAGGTGGAGAGCTCTCCCGCCCATCGCCCTCCTGTGACCTGGGTCTTTGGCCCAGGATAATGACAGGGGGCTGAGGTCTTCAGGAATGTCCAAAAGGTAGCTTTGAGCAGTGCATGTTCAATGAATTAAAGGCAAGACCCCAGGGGAGAGTGTCCTAACCACTCTGAGAACTCATGTGGAAACCTCACAGTTATTGTACACTATGAGAAAAGTGCCGGGGGATTTAGAAGACACTCACAGCAACTAGAAAGTGTACTGCTTTTCACCAGCTCTACATGTGTCAGAAACGTCAGCCGCCGTGACACACCCCTGCAGAGTTTTGTTCCCAGTTTTGCATACCGGGTGCCAAGGGCACACACAGTCTTTCTTAAAGAGGGTTATGTAACAGATCAAAAGACTGCTGAACACATATTAGCAGAGTGACAGCAAGGCACGGTGTTGAACTTTGGCTTTATCCTTTGGGAGGACTGTAGCCTGAATGTGAAGTTGAAACAACCTGTTCACTGGCTGGTGGCCTGCTGAGTGTCCTGGGATGGACTCTGGCAGGCGGAGGGCCCTGCGTGCTGCAGTCACTCAATAAGGACCTCACAGAAGAACAGCCGGTTTTGAGTGTCAGTGAGGCCAGCAGCCTCCCTGAGGTTCACCTGAGCAGGTCTTGGTGAGAATGGTCAGGGCCTGATCTGGTCATTGCCACTGCCAGAGGCCCAGAGGACGAGGGTGCCTCAGACTAAGCAAGCCTGTGGGGGTTGCTTCATCCTTATAGACCCCAAACTCCAACACAAGAGCCAGACAGCATAGAAGGATGTCTCAACTCAGGGCCCTAAAGGATCTGGAACACGGATGGGGAGGGACTGGTACCATGTTCTGCAACTGCTGCAGCAAATCACCACCAACTTGGGGCCTAGCACAAGAGTTTGTCCTCTCACAGTTTTGGGGGCCAGAAGTCTGGAATCCAGCAGTGGGCAGGGCTACAGTCCCTCCAAAGACACCAGGGAGGATCCTTTCTGGCTCTGCCAGGCTCTGGTGACCCTAGGTGTCCTGGGCTTGTGGCTGCATCAATATAATATCTGTCGTCTTCTCACATGGCCTTCTTGTGTGTGTGTGTGTGTGTGTGTGTGTGTGTGTGTGTGTGTGTGTGTGTGTGTCTGTGTGTCTGTGTTTTTGTCTTCCCTTTTCTGTTTCTCATAAGGACACTTTCCATTGGATTTAGGGTCCATCTGGAGAATCTATTATTCAATAAAGTCCTGCTGAGAGCCTCACATGTGTTATATCTGCAAAGATACTTTTTTTCAAATACAGTCACATTCAAAAGTTCCAGGTGTTAGGATGTGGATGTATCTTCTGGGGTCACCATTCAAACCACTCCAGGGCCTAGCATCTGGGGCTTGGAGCTCTTGCTCCATGTTTCAGCTCCAAACTGAAGG
>NW_007231165.1:0-2775 GCF_000164805.1 Carlito syrichta | reverse complement strand
GTTTCTAACAGACACTTATCTCCTCCTATGTTCCCCTCCTCCTTCTCTGCTTTGGACCCTTCTTGGGAAGGTTCTGCCCACGTGTGGCATGAAAACCACAGTCTAGAGCCTTTGACCACACACTTTTTCAACTACAGAAGTGAGAGCTTTCCTATGGTGTTGCCAACTAACCCTGAGGCCAGCTGCATCCCCGTGACCCATGACCAAGCACAGAGACTGGTCACATTCAAAAGTTCCAGGTGTTAGGATGTGGATGTATCTTCTGGGGTCACCATTCAAACCACTCCAGGGCCTAGCATCTGGGGCTTGGAGCTCTTGCTCCATGTTTCAGCTCCAAACTGAAGGCTTTACACAACACTTGTGCTGAACACAGACTGGGGCTTCTTGAGGAGAGGGCAGGAAGGGAAAACCCTGCAGCTCCTTAGTTTTCACGTCTTGACATGAGACAGTTTGAGTGAGGCCTTCTGGGCTCTGGTACATGCCACACAAGGGTCTTTTGGCACCCTGAACTCCAGCGGCTGGAATTTCCTTCCTTTCTGCCACTTAGTGAAGATGGTACATGATTTTACTGACTACCTCGTAAATCAGCATCTCCTCTATGTTTTTCAAAGACTCTGGTCATTTTATTTAACAATTTTCAAATTTTCTTAGATATTTTATTTTATTTATTTATTTATTTATTTATTTATTTATTTATTTATTTATTTATGAGAAATGAGGTCTCGCCAAGTTGTCTAAGCTGGTCTTGAACCTGTGGGTTCAGGCAATCTTCTCACCTCTGCCTCCCAGAGTGTTGGGATTATAGGCATGAGCACTGCACCCAGCCTTATTTAACTTTTTACTTGCCTGCCGTGGTCTTATAGCATTGAACTGTCTCTCCTCTTTCCTTTCCAAGCTAAAAGTCTGCAGGTTTTTATCTTTGCATATCATCCTAGACTCCAGTGTTCAGCCTGGTGTGGACAAGAGACACCATTTGATGTGTCATCTTAGTTCAGCCATGATCCTATGTCATCTGACTCACAATGGATCACATTAAAGTGAGTGAAACTGTCAGATTTTAATGTAGCTTAATTAAAACTCCCCTCATTAAGGGCATGAGTGGGAAGGGAGCCCTTTAAAAGTGACTTTAATTGCTGTTGCCAACTGCAGACTACTCATGTTTTCCACAGTTAATTACACCCTGGGTTTCTAGCGCTACTTTCATCCAGGAATCCTGAAGAACAGGCGAATTCTCTGTACCCTCTTGCCACAGCAGGTGCCATGGTCTGGTCTAGAGGAACGCAGGAAACACAGCCCACGGATTGACATGATACTACATGGAAAGACCACGTGTGGTGATAGGACTTCATCAATACGATCAAGAAGACACAAGGTGCCTCACTGTACACGCTGCAAGCACAAGTGGGTCCTGGGTTTCTAACAGACACTTATCTCCTCCTATGTTCCCCTCCTCCTTCTCTGCTTTGGACCCTTCTTGGGAAGGTTCTGCCCACGTGTGGCATGAAAACCACAGTCTAGAGCCTTTGACCACACACTTTTTCAACTACAGAAGTGAGAGCTTTCCTATGGTGTTGCCAACTAACCCTGAGGCCAGCTGCATCCCCGTGACCCATGACCAAGCACAGAGACTGGTGCTAAGGCAGTGTGAAAGGATAGGTCCCTGCACTTGTACTCTGCAAATGATCTCTGTGTACCGGGCTCTATCAGTTTGTCAGCAACTATACTTGTCAAGCGAGCCTCCAGCAGCTCCAGTGGGATTCGTTCTCCTTCCTGGTCTCCACCAAATGTTAGATTGCTAGTACAGAGCTGCCACTAAGACTTTGTGTGTAGTTATTTTCAAAAGTGTGATTGTATCCATTTGGACTCATTCAGTTTCAAGTAATCAAATGACTAATCATGGCCTAAGCAGAAAAGTGACTCCATCGTCCCATACACAAAGCCTAAATTTGTGCAGATCAGAGTTTGGTGCAGGGGCTCCAGAGTGACACCACTTCTCAGGCCCATTCTATGCTCCTTCTCTGTAATCCTCAGCTTGTTGGTATTGCCTTATGGCTTCAAGGTAGCTGCTGCAGCTCCCAAATATCACATCCTAACACAAACACATTCAAGTGGGGAGAAAGGCCAGCCGAAGGAAAAGGATTCCCCTATATCTGATAGGGCACTTCCTTCCAGGAATTCCTCAACAGACCTTGGCCCCAGGGCTGAACACATCCCTATCTGTGGCAGTCCTTAACTGTGCTTGTAGACCCTTCTTCTGGAAATGTGGAAAGTAATTTTTCCTCACTCATTTGAGGCTAGGTGTGATCATGCAATATTTGAAGCAGTAAGATGTGAGCACAGGAGCTCATGTCAAATCCAAGAGCAGCCTTTAAGGCTGGTGCCCCACTAGCAGCTTCCTTTGCTCTGCACTGACTACCCAGATGCTTGAGTTGAGTGGAGGCCCCTGATCAGCCTGGGGCCCCTGGCTGGGAGAGTGAGGAGAAGAAGTGCTCACTATCACTAATTATCAGAGAAATGCAAATCAAAACCACATTGAGATTCCACTTGACCCCAGTAAGAATGGTCATCATTAATAAAAAAAACAACAGTAAGTGCTGGCTAGGATGAGGAAAAAAAGGAATGCTTCTACACTGCTGGTGGGAATACAAACTAGTAAAATTACTTTGGAAGACAATGTGGCAATTTCTAAAAGAACTAGAAATTGACATTCCACATGACCCAGCAATCCCCCTGCTGAGATTATATATGGAGGAACTCAAACCATTCTACCAAAAA
>NW_007231164.1:0-1399 GCF_000164805.1 Carlito syrichta | reverse complement strand
TTGGACTCATTCAGTTTCAAGTAATCAAATGACTAATCATGGCCTAAGCAGAAAAGTGACTCTATCGTCCCATACACAAAGCCTAAATTTGTGCAGATCAGAGTTTGGTGCAGGGGCTCCAGAGTGACACCACTTCTCAGGCCCATTCTATGCTCCTTCTCTGTAATCCTCAGCTTGTTGGTATTGCCTTATGGCTTCAAGGTAGCTGCTGCAGCTCCCAAATATCACATCCTAACACAAACACATTCAAGTGGGGAGAAAGGCCAGCCGAAGGAAAAGGATTCCCCTATATCTGATAGGGCACTTCCTTCCAGGAATTCCTCAACAGACCTTGGCCCCAGGGCTGAACACATCCCTATCTGTGGCAGTCCTTAACTGTGCTTGTAGACCCTTCTTCTGGAAATGTGGAAAGTAATTTTTCCTCACTCATTTGAGGCTAGGTGTGATCATGCAATATTTGAAGCAGTAAGATGTGAGCACAGGAGTTCATGTCAAATCCAAGAGCAGCCTTTAAGGCTGGTGCCCCACTAGCAGCTTCCTTTGCTCTGCACTGACTACCCAGATGCTTGAGTTGAGTGGAGGCCCCTCATCAGCCTGGGGCCCCTGGCTGGGAGAGTGAGGAGAAGAAGTGCTCACTTTCACTAATTATCAGAGAAATGCAAATCAAAACCACATTGATATTCCACTTGACCCCAGTAAGAATGGTCATCATTAATAAAACAAACAACAATAAGTGCTGGCTAGGATGAGGAAAAAAAGGAATGCTTCTACACTGCTGGTGGGAATACAAACTAGTAAAATTACTTTGGAAGACAATGTGGCAATTTCTAAAAGAATTAGAAATTGACATTCCACATGACCCAGCAATCCCCCTGCTGAGATTATACATGGAGGAACTCAAACCATTCTACCAAAAAGATACCTGCACACACATGTTTGTTGTGGCTCTATCCGCAGTATCAAAAATGTGAAACCAGTCATGCTGCCTATTGAAGCTGGACTGGTTAAAAAAGTGGTATGTATACACAATGGAATATTATGTAGTCGTAAAGGACAAACATATGGACTTCACAGCAACTTGGATGGATTTAGGGTCTATCATACTCAGTGATTTATCACAGAAACAAAGAACAGAGGACTAAATGTTCACACTCATAAGTGGACCTTGAACTATCATCAAAATACTATAAAAAAAGGAATTGGGCTGGGCTCGGTGGCTCAGCCTGTAATCCTGCGCCTTTGGGAGGCTGAGGTGAGTGGAATGTCTGATCCCGCGGGTTCGTGACCCATCTGGGCAACTTGGCGAGACCTCATCTCTACAATAAATCAAAAACTAGATGGCGTGGTAGCACGTGCCTGTAGTTCCAGCTACTTGGAAGGCTGAGGCAGAAGAATCGCT
>NW_007231163.1:0-10568 GCF_000164805.1 Carlito syrichta | reverse complement strand
CCGGGAACGGCCACTGCACTCCAGTCTCGGCAACAGAGTGAGACTCCAACTCAAAAAAAACCCCAAAAAAACCTGATTCTAGAGGAGGATAATTTTATCCTAGACCTCACATTATTTCTACTAATATTTTAAGAATACAATGTCTGACAAAAAATGTTTAGCCCAATGCATAAGGAGACAAGGTCACCTAAAAGAAAACCAGCAGAAATAACCAATAATACAAAGAAACCAAAGAGGATCTCAATATTAGAAGGATGAGATACATACTTTAAATTACTTTTTACTGTGCTCATATGTGGAAATTAAAACTGAGACTATTGATATAATTTTAAATAATAAATTTTAATTTTAAAAAATAATTTTAGATATGTAAAAGGACAAAAAATAAATTCCATAAATGAAATGCAATAAAAAATTAAGAATGGACTGGATGAGTTGCAGTAGATTAGACAGAGTTAAAGAGATAATTAATGAACAGAGGGGTAGTTCAGAAAAAGAAATTTAGAATTGAGTTGAGTTAGTTAAATGGATAGAACATACAGAAAACAAAGTAAAAAATATAGCAATACTATCTAGCACACATGTAATTAGAATCTCAGAAATAGAAGAACAAGAGAGACAGGGGCAGAGCAACATTTGAAAAAAACCCAGAACATTTCAAAATAAATAAAAAGTATTAAGCCCTTTTGGTTCCAAGCAGAATATATAAAATGAAATTAGAACATAGGCACATCATAATAAAACTATTGAAAACCCAAATTAAAGAAACAATTTTAAAACAAACTAGAATAAAAATATCAATTACTTTTAAAGAAAGAACAATTGGAATGACAACTGACTTCTCAAGAGGAACATTATAAGCCCAATACCTTGGAATACATCCTTAAAATACTGAAAGAAAACATGCACCATCCTAAAATTCTATACTCAGTGATCATTTCCTTCAGTAATAAAGGTGATCCAAACACATTGTTTTAGTTATCTATAGTTGCATGACAATATTACAAAAACTAAGTGGCTTTAATTAAAATAACACATATTTATTATTCCACAGTTTTTATTGGTCAAAAAAGTAGGTATGGCTTAGCTGGACTCTCTGCAAGGCTGCAATCAGGTGTTGTTCAGAACTTGATCCTCATCTGAGGCTCAACTGGGGAGGAATATGTTTCCAAACTTATGTGATTATTTGACTCATTTATTTCCTTTTAGGCTGTCAGACTGTGGGCCTCAGCTTCATGCTGGCTTTCAGTTAAAGACTGGAGGGTTTAAACTCATGTATTATAAGATGGAGGCTGAAAATCAATAAGCTAGGCATTCATCTAAAAAAATTAGGAGAAGAAAGCCAAATTAAAATAAGAGAAAGTGGAAAGAAGAAAATAATAAAAAGCAGAAATTAATGAAATAGAAAAAGTACAGTAGAAAGCATCAACAAGGATACAAGTTGGTACTTTAAATCAAATGATAAAATTGATTAAAAATCATAATATATCTGTACATTCTACAGATATAAAATATATTAGAAGGCTATTATATACTACTTTATGCCAATAAACTTGAAAAATGTAGATGAACTAGACAAATGTATAGAAACTTTAAAAGCCCAACACTAGAAAAAAATAGAAAAACAGAGGAATATAAAACTATTCATCAAAATGGAATGTATAAGTTTTTCTACATGTAGAGGAGGAGATATATGGTTTTCCCTCAGAGGTTCTTAGTTGAGACATTCTCCTGAAAATAAAAGTGAGATTAACAAGAAAAAAAAACAGTAGAAGTTTATTGACATGTGCTGTACTCACCATGCGGGAGTGGTCTCGTTCAAAAGTATCTCTCAAAGCACTGGTTTGGAGGTTTTACTTAAATAGTATTTTAACAAAGAGCCATAGATACTATAGTGACAAGACAAATGAGAAAGTATCTTCAGCTATCCAAAATGTGGGAAAATGTGGGAAGGTAAGTTTATAGGAAGAGTAAAGTCTGTTCTTCTATCTTCTGGTACAAGCTGTCTCTGAGTTGAAAGCAAGCATTGTAAAGGGGCTTATCTTAGGCAGGAAAAGGCAGCCAGGAGGGCAGGAAGATCTTCATCTTTGTCGATTGCTGTCCTGCCATTAGGAAAGCAGAGGGAAGGGCAGTGTTCCCCTGCATTTTAAACTTTTCCAGCTCAACAATCCCTGGTATTTTAGAGAGAAGTATTTTGACTTTCTTCATACACAAAAAATTCCCAAGTGAATTCACTAGTAAATTTTACCAAACTTTTAATGAAAATAAAATACCAATCTGTCAAAAACTATATAACATATAAAGAGAAATGGAACATTCTCTAACTCATTTTAGAGCAGCAGTCTCCAACCTTTTTGGCATAAGGAACTGGTTTCATAGAAGACAATTTTTCCATGGATGGTGCAGGGGTGGGAAGGGCAGGGATGTGCAATCAAGCCTCTCTGCTAATGTTAATATGTATTTGCAGCTGCTCCCCAGCATTAGCATCACTGCCTCTGCTCCACCTCAAATCATCAGGCATTAGATTCTCATAAGGAGCACAACCTGAATCTCTCGCATGTGCAGTTCGCAATAGTGTTTATGCTCCTATGAGAATCTAACACTACCACTTCTCTGATAGAAAATGGAGCTCCACTCACCTGCTACTCACCTCCTGCTGTGTGGCCCAGTTCCTAACAGGCCACTAACTTGTACCAGTCCATGGCCTGGGTGTTGGGGACCCCTGTTGGAGATCAGCACACTCATGGAAACTAAGATCCTAACAATGATATAAAAAGAAACATTCCATGTCAATATCACTCAAGAACGTAAATACAAAATCCCAAGTAATATAATAACCATTCAAGTCCAGTAACATATAGAAATATATCTGAAACAAGTTGGATTTATTCCAGAAAAGCAAGGTTGGTTTGACGATAGAAAATTGAACAGTGTAAATCATCACACCAGAATTAAGGACAAAAACCATAGATGGTGAAAAAAATGATAAAATTCTATAACCATATATAGGGGTAAAAAGTTCTGCTAAACAAACTAGTAATAAAAAGGTTTATTAACAGAAAAACCCTACAACAAAAATAATAGTCATAAATTGCTGGAAGCTTGCGCTTTGCGTCTGAGAACAAAACAAGTTTGCCTGTTGTCACCTCTTCTATTCATCATTGTATTGGAGGACCTTGACAGAAATAAGATAAGAAAGAAACTTGAAACTGATACAGAGAAGAATAAAAATAACTGAACTCTACAAAAGTTTGAATGGCCCTACTTTGATTGGGAAGGGTGTGGCTGGGACTAATTTGCCCTCAGTTTGATATACCTATTATCTTTTCTGTCTCCTGAACTTAGCTCTGTGCAAGTGATATGGCGTATCTGGGAAAAATACAAAATACAAAATTGTGGTAAGTGAAAACCCAAACTTGTGCCCTATTCCAGGCCAATGTTATGGGAATATCTTATTTTGATTTTACTGTGGCTGAGAATAGGTAAAGTACTGAAAGAATATGATTTTGACAGACTTTTTTTCCTGGGGCTATTTTTAGAATGGAATCAACAGATACTGACATATGTTTGGGTACTTAAGGACTGACTGATCAGTAATGTGACTCATCTACACTTAAAGAAAATTACATGCATCTGGCTATTTTACACACATGAAAATGTCTTAGCCTAATGCTAATGGGTGAGTAAGCCTAGCTTCAGCATTTGGGATGATAATAAGACAATTTATTTTAAGACTTGCTATTTCTAGAGAAGTTCAAACAGCAAGGTTGATCATACTAGAATCAATAAAGATCTTTGCATGATAGACTCACAGGCCATGTGGATATGAAGGGAGCAATAGATATAATCTATCGGCATCAGTGCAGCTTTGATTATATTAAAATGATATTCTCCTCCAAAAGAGAGGACGATTTCTCTACTATTCTTAGATATCTACTGGGAAGGTAATAGGAAGAAACATCATTGAGGGAGTCACTGGGTAGGTGAAAAGTATTAAAGAAATTATGATTTGTTGAAGTCAGCATGACTATACTTGGGAGTGGGGTCATAGGTCCTTAAGTGAATGTACAGTGTTTCTATAGATGGCATTGACATTATTTCCTTTTTAATCTGACAACTAAATATAGTGAACTTTTCCCACTGATTTGACTGTTAACTAGGCTGCATTTATGCAAAGTCAAAACAATAGAACATTTTTAAAGCTTAGCCAAAATGGGTGATTTACTCACATCACCAGCTACAAATATATGTCTAAGGGTCTTCCAGATGCTGGAGTACTGATGTTTAACTTCATCTTGTATCTCACAAACACATAAAGTGTGATGAAGCTTGTTGCTCCTGGGAAGGCAATGAAAGATCAGCAATACACCAATTTAAAGATGTGAGCATAGCCATGTGTTGAGCATTCTCTGATGCTTTGAAATAGGATAGGTATTCACATACCACAGTTACAGTTTATAAATGTTTATCTCCTTTGAGGCAGCCATGTGAACCAAATCTTGAGATTTGGTTTTGCAATGTGATTCTAGAATGGGTACTGTTCCTTATTACACATTCCTCCTCTTGGTCTCCATTTTAGGTTGTTCAGAGTATGCACCATACAAGATTATTGCCATTCACACTGGCACATATACAGAACTAACTTACATGGGAGTGCTGCACATGAGTATAGACATTTCAGCCTTCTTGGTTGAGTCCTGGATTAGCAAGAGATCTCTACTCCATAAACCTTCACTCTCCTTTGTGGTGGTGCACATCTCAGCAGAGCCTACACTCTCACATTTACTTTGACACACACTTGTGCACATGGTTGTACCTACTCCTGACTCTTCTTTGAGTGCCTGGATTCCAATATTTTTCCTTACTCTGAACTTGTCATGATCAGCTCATCTGAGGATGGAGTGTATACTCTCCTTATGTGTTATGTGCCAGGCAGGGGATAAGTGTGCACAGGAATATTGTTTGTGTGTGTGTGTGTGTGTGTGTGTGTGTGTGTGTGTGTGTACAAGCAGCTGCCACCTTCTGGCTCTGGAATCATCAGCAGGCTCAAATGGAGTACATGGGTAGCAGTGGCATAGCTCAGTTGGGAGGACATTAGACTAAAGGTCAAAAGGGGTTACATTTTGAGCAGGCTTTGCCCAGTTTTTGGTGTGATGCAAATGTTCTGGCCAACAGTTTATAAAGCCATTTGATTTATGTAATCACTGGATGCTACTGCTTAAGCCCCAGAGATAACTGGGTCTTGTTTCTTTTCCCCCTCTCTTGCCCCTCCTGTCCTTTATACACTGGGCACTTCTGGGGTCAATTTAAAGATGTGTGGCAGGCTGAGAACAGGACACTTCCCCCAAGATATAGTTACTTCCTAATCTCCAGAGCCTGTGATTATTACCTTCCATAGAAAAGAGTGAATATTGCTTTATTTGGCAAAAGATGTGATTAAGTATCTTGAGACACAGAGCTTATCTTGAATATTCTTGGTGGGGCCTAAATGCAACCACGTGTATCCTTGTAAGAGTTTAGGGACAAATACAGTCACCTAATGTGGCTGGAAGGATCAATATCTTGTTGCTGTGTATGATTGCTGAAATTGCACATTAACATATGTATGAGTTTTCTATTACTGCACAACAAATTACCACAAACCTAGTGACTTGCAACAACAAATACATATTATGTCACAGTTTTTTGTGGGTCAGGAGTCTGGGCACAGCTTAACTGGGTCCTCTGCCGGGCAGCAATCCAGGTGTCAGCCAGAGCTGAATTCTCATCTAGGGGCTTGATTGATGATGCATCTGCTATCAAGCTCTTATGGTCATTGACAGAACTCACTTTCTTGTAGTTGTAAGGTTGAGGACTCTGGTTTCTTGCAGGCTATTGGCTGAGGGCCAACCTCAGCTCCTAGAGGCCTTCCATTGGTTCCTTGCCATTTGCCCTTTCTGTAGGCCTTCTCATAACATGGTGGTTTGCCTCTTCAAAGCCAGCAAGGAAGAAAGATAGCAAATCTGATAGCAAAATGGAGTAATATAATATAATTATAGGAATGATATCTCATCATTTTTGCCACATTCTATTGGTGGAAGCAAGTCACAGGCCCCATCAAAAATGCGTGAAATCCAGGAGGTGGGGATCACAGGACAACTGTAAAGTCTATCTTCTACAATATATTAATTTAATAAATTATATGGGAAAATGTTGGTCAAAGGGCACAAAATTTCAGTTTTGCAGGATAAGTAAGTTCTGGAGAGCAAATGTTCAGTCTGTTAACTATAATTGTCAATACTTTATTGTATACTTGGAAGTTTCCCAGAGGATGCATCTTAAGTTTTCTCAGCACACACACATACACACACAGAAAAAGATAATGATGTCAAGTGATGGGTATGTGAATTACCTTGATCATGACTATTTCACAGCATGTATGAATATCAAAACATCAAGTTGTATACGTTAAATATACACAATTTTTATTTGTCAATTATATGTCAGTGAAACTGAAAAAAAATATTGAGGAGTGAAAACCTTTCTCTAATTCACACAATGGTCTCACATAGGTTAAAAGCAGCTTTTTTCCCCATTCTAACCATCTTTATTTTTTCTAGCCAAAGTTGTGTTAAAATGATAAACCAAGGGACACATATGTAGTTATTAGCTGACAGAAGGTGACTAAAATCTGGGAGAATATAATCATTGTGTAGTTTTATAGACATTCCTTTAATTTATTGATAACATGTATTGAAATGTGTCTGGTTTTGGAAAAGAGAAATCTCAATAGACAAATCACCACAACTGAAAATATCTCCTCTTGGCTCAAATTTTTTTAATCAGACAAAATATCCCCCACACAAGTTCTATAATTATGCATTTGCTATAAAGTTGTATGTTCCTCTTAATGAATTTAGAAAGCAAGGTTTGCATTAGTGTTGATCAAGTTTCTCTGGGCCCCTCTAACTAGAAATTATTATGAGCCATAGTGTGTTAGATACTGAGCTATGGTGTGTTCAAAACATCCTCCATTTTCATTTTCCCAGGTAGAGTTTAGACCTGAGTCATCACTTACCTGTACTGTTGCCAAAGACTCCTGACTTCTTATTCTAGTTTATGCCTCTCTGATTTATGTTTCTCCTTGGCCTATAGGCTTTTTGTAGTGCTTCATTGCCTTCACCTTAAATTCTGAATCCGTTGCCTGTCCTCCAAGGCCCTGCATGGCTCCCTTACTGGTCAATTCCTTCAGACTCTTTTCCCAACAGCAAGGTGGTCATATTGAATAAGGAAAACATGCCGTAGGCTTTGCATATTGTTTCTTCTATCTGACTTGCCTTCTTCCCTTTCTTCAATTCATAAATTCCAACTCCTTTCTTTAGTGCTTTATTTTGTTTTGGTTATGGATTTATTAACTTATATTGTGAAACATTTCAAACATAAAAGAAACATAGAGAGTAACTTAATAAACAAGCATGTCCCCACCACTTGTTTTAAACATTTTGCTCTCTTGCTGTGTTTACCTCAGATGTATTTTTTTTCCAATTTTGATGGTAAACATTTTCTAGCACATAGAAATTTAAAAGAATAGTACAGTGAATACCCATGTGTTTGATACTGAGTTTCAACAATTGTTAATATTTTGCCTATTTATTTTCCTGTTCCTTATCTTATTCTGTTTATTTATTACCATCTGTCTCCCCCTCCCCACACACACACCCCATTTAAATAAATCTAAGTTAAGTTGTTGCAGGCATCAAGATGATACCAAAAGATTTCCACATACATCTCCTAAGAATAAGGTGTATTCCTCCATAATCTTCATATCATTGCTACATTTAGAAAAATTAACAATGATTCTCTGACCTCATGTAATACTTTCTCCATATAAAAAGACAATTTTTCAAAAAATGTCTTTTTATAACTCTTTTTTTTTCAACAGCATAATCCTGGAGGTTATTTTTTTCACAAGATTCATTCACGGTTCACTCTTTACATCTGACTTTTGATTCTTTAAACTCTTTCATTCTAGAATAGTTACACATATAATTTTTTCTTATGGTTCAGACTTTTGGAAGTGATTAGGTCTATTGACGAGTGGTGTATCTCATAATCTGGATTTCTTAGATTTTTTTCCTCCTGTTTTAATTTAACATCTACCTTTGAAACATGTGTCTCCCGAAAACAGAAAGGTTTCTTCTCTCATCATTCTTTTTCCTAATGGTTTTCACATATTGATGCCCGAATCAATGATATCATTGGTGATTAGAAAATGGTATTTTCTAATTCTGTCTATTATTCTACATTTATTAGTTGCCATTCTGTTGCAAAGAAGAGCATTCACTGATCACCTGGAAATGAACTCCAGTTCCTCCTCCAGGGCGATTACTTTATTCTTTTTATTTAGCAATTTTCAGAGTACATCATCTCCAACGATGGCAAATGAATGACATGTTTCTTCTTTTTCTTATTTTGAGTATTATTATGGGCTTTCTTGGTCTGAGTTTCTCCAGAAACAGACCCTAAGGCAGGATTCAAGTGCAGGTAGTTATTTGGGAGGTGAAAGCATTGGTAGAGAATTAGGAAAATGAGACAGGGAAAAGAAGGAAGAAAATCAGAGTATTACTTAGTGGTTCACCACGGCAATTAAATAGAGTTAAATCTGATTGCAGAAGAGATCCATGTAGTACATGTGCCACAGAGTTATCTCATTTGAGGGATGTTTATTAACCATTTCTCTTGGTCAATTTTTGAAGAGTGCTCTTAAGGAGTGTTAATTCTCTGAGATTATCTACTAACCATGTGGGCAGGCAACAATCTTTAACATCCAGAGACAGTTCTCAGACAAAGAAACACAAGTGATGGCAGCTGAAAGTCTGCTGACAAGGGAGTATGAGTAGGACACCAATAGCGAAGGACAGTGGCACAAATGTATGATTTTTATTTATTCAGCATGTTAGACCCCTTAGAGTCATTATTTTTGATGTTCAAAGTCTCCCAAATATGGCCACGGGGAACTTTTTCAAGCCTGCTTGCCCTGGAATCCTTTGGCACTTTCATTAGCTTTGGGCACTTCATTTTCTAGCATATAGTGAACTGAACTTACCTTACATTTTTTGCTGCCCAAGACCTGGAGTTAAACATTTCTTCAAGAAGTTCTGATTCATATTACAGTGGAAACCAAGATCTGAGAGCTAATAATGCTCATTGTTCCTGGGTAAGTGCTTGCTTGTTTCTTGACCCTTTGAGTGGCCTAGTTTCACAAGTTCACATTGAAATTTTCAATTCAAATTTTATCATTTTATAATTCAGAATTTTAACTTAATTTTTTATTTTTGCTTTTATTTTTTTCTTACACTGAATGTATGGTTTCTAGTAACACTAACTTATGATTTCAAAATTACTGTACCGATATTACTACTGAGTAAAGATTATAATAATTTATTTGCATTTGTTTCCATTTTAGGGTTTTTTTTAACTTTATTTTGGAATGCAGTAAAATATTCCATGGTGCATATATTAAAACTTAAACAAGAAAATGCCCAGAGAAGTACTATGCCTTTAGTTTTCTAGTTTACCTTTCCTGTGCTTGTTTTTTGTGTATATAGTTCTTTTACTTTCTTACCCATATTGTAGGGCTACTATATGTGCTTTTACATACCTTGCATTTTCCTCTCTACAGTATAATCCTGGAGGTCACTTCAATTCATAGAGACCTTCCTCATTCTCTTTTAAAGTTGCATAACACTCCATTTGACAGTTGTAACATAGTTTACACAGGCCCTATTGAAGGACATTTGGGTTGATTCCAAACTTTGGCTTTCTCACATCAATTTGCAATGGATAATCATGTGTGTGTGTGTGTGTGTGTGTGTGTGTGTGTGTGTGTGTGTGTGTGTGTAGTATATGTGTGTTTGTTTATAAAGGTGTGATTTTAGAATAGATTCTATGATGTGGAATTGCTTGGTCAAAAAGTGAATGTGTTTGGTAATTTTATGTAAAATTTCCATATTCTTTTCCATCATGGTTGTACATTTTATCTTCATACCTCACTGTCCAGTTATACTCTCACATTATTTGCAGTATCACATTTTTTCCATCTAAAATCTTTTGCTTCAATAGTTTCCTTTTGTCTAATTATATTGGTTAATACCTCCAATACAATGTTGAGTAGTGGAAATAGTGAGATCCTTATAGTGTCTCTGTAGTAGGAATGCTTCCAATGATTCCCTATTAAGATGCTGGCTTTATTCAATTTTATTTCATCATGAAAGGAAGAACCGGTATCTATTTTAATACATGTTTTTATAAGAATGAGTTCTGACTATTGTCAGATACCTTTTAACATCTATGGAGGTATAATTTTAAAGATACATTAATGTGAAGCATTGCATTAGTGAGTTTATAAAAACATTGAACCTTTCTTGTATTCCTGGAATAAATCTTGTTTGTTCATGATGTGTGAGAAACTCTGTGAATCTACTCCCTGGTGAAACTGCTGAAAATTATAGAAAAACAATCAAGCATTTAAAGTCTCTGAAAATAGCCCTAAGGGCATGATGCAGATGAAGAAACATTTATTTAAGAGA
>NW_007231162.1:0-1041 GCF_000164805.1 Carlito syrichta | reverse complement strand
CAAGTCCAGCCTGGGCACCATGGCTCATGGCCTTCAGATCAAAACCCTGGGTTGTCGAGGTGGGAGGCTGCCTGAGCATAGGGATCGGAAACCAGACTGGGTGACATGGCCAGACTTCATCTTGGCTAGAAGTCCCAAAATTGAGTAAGGTATGGTGGCGCCCAGAAACCCGGCTGTTTAGGTGCTGAGGAGGGAGGACCACCTGAGTCCCACAGGTCGAGGCCCTGGGAGCCACGCAAGTGCTGCTGTGCCCCAGTCCAGCAAACAGTGATTCTGGCAACAAAATATGCCTCCCACGTGGGTCACAACGGGTGTCTATGGCTCCCCAGAGAAAGGTTCACATGGGTGGGAGACGATGGAGTGATCATGAGAGGAAGGAACCCTCTTCTGGCCTGTAGGTGGCATACTGGGTGATCGGAAGCTGGGCTGGCGCGGTGTTGCCGGACCACCTTGATTGCTCTGTGACCAACGGCCACCCTAACTCACAGCCTTCTGTTCCGTGAGTTTACATGCATCTTTGCCATGGGGCACGAGTGTGGAGGGTGGTGGCATGCCTTCTAGGATGCATGGCTGAAGCCACAGGATGGGCGTGCTGGGGAGCCAGCTTTGAAACCTCTTGCAAATGACAGTTGGGGAAGTGCCTTTTCCTCTCCCATCCCTGAGGCTGACTCCTTGTGCTGTGTGGCAGGGGTGGTGGTGGTGGCAGTGGTGGTGATTATTATTATTAGGAGTTGGAATCTCACTCTGTCACCCAGACTGAGCACAGCGGCAGGCTCACAGCCACTGCATACTCCACCTGCCAGGCTCTGGTGATCTGTCCATCTTGGCCTCATGACTGGCTGGAACCACAGGCCTGCACCATCACACCCAGCTAATATTTGGATTTATTTTTGATGGTCAAGATAAAGTCCCACCCAGTGTCCCAGGCTGGTCTTGAACCTGCAGGCTCAGGCCGTCGACTCATCTTGGCCTTCAAAGGGTCGGGATGCCAAGTTGAGACCCTGAGCATGGCCTGTGATTGTCATGGTGGTTTTGGTATTA
>NW_007231161.1:31713-35159 GCF_000164805.1 Carlito syrichta | reverse complement strand
CACACACACACACACACACACACACACACACACACACACACATACACACATACACACAATCTAAAAACACATCAGACATAGTGATACTGAGAAGTTCACAATCAGTTCATTTTTAAACTTTCATTCTACTAAGGGCCAGTTACAAATAAACATAATCTAGAAGACTGCCAATAACAAGAACTGAAAATAACTGTCTGAAGCTGTTTGAAGCTCAGCAAATTCTTTGGTAGAACCAGTTCTTTGAAAATAAGACTGGAATTACAGATTTGTATTTCCAGTTGTAGAGAATCTTGAATCAAAGATAAATTTGTTTAAACTTTCACTTATAGGACATGAGAATTCCATTCAAAGTTTTTGAGCATGGATGTGATATTGAAAGACTTGCCCAGGATTTAACTGAAATCTAACTTCGTTTTGTATGTTTAATATTCTAATCCTTTTAGAACTTTAAAAAATACACTTCTGTAATTAAAACATTTCTAATAATGATGAAAATATAATTTTATTTAAAATTTGTATTTAGGCTGACTTCTAATTTTGAAAATAGGCTTTTTGTTACAATTAGAAATTATTATCAGGACTGTCTCTCTTCCAACTTTCTCATCTTTGACATCAAAAATTTAATTTTTGAAAAGCTACTATCTGTCAATTCTCAGTGGCTCTTTGGAGAGCAGTCTCTGAGTTTGTGCAATATTTGAGGAGTGTAGCTTGTATAGTTTCTCTGGTGTGTGTCTTCTGTTGAGTTACATGCAGCAGGTGATCCAGGAGAAAAATGTCCACCTTGAAACACAACTTTGTCTTCATGAAGATGAGCTTCCTCAGTTAGTAACCCAGGCAGATGTGGAAACAAGGATGCAATGGGTGTGTTGCAAAAACTCAGTAGAATGATTACCATTTGGGTCAACATTTAATGAAATCATAACAACCACTTTTCCACCTTTACCCACTGCTCTACATGTGGTGTTAGAGTGCTCCTAATTGGTTTCTTTTTGGTGTTCTTTTCTTCTGTTGCATATTGTTTGTTTTTTCTTATTATTATCTTGCCTTCTACCCCTCTAATCATGATGTTGGTATTAAAAACCTGAGTTCAGTTGGTGATTTTATGTGGTCGCCAGAAATTCGTTTCCCTTTAGTTTACTGATTATAGCTCCCTTTATGCATTACAAACCTAATTCAAAGCTTCAAATCAACGAAGTCAGCTTTAAATTTTGAAAGAATTAGAGATGAAAAGGAATGATTTTGAAGCCGTGAAGTTTTTTATTATGTCAGTAATTTTTTTTAATCAATGTTTTTTATTATGATATTGTGGGGTACAGTTAAGGGTTAGGTATACAAATACGTTTCGTTCAGGCACCCTTGTTGATGAGGTGTTTCCCCGTCCCCAGACAGATATTTACTACCGTTAATCCCCTCTCCCATCCCCCCATAGTTTCCCACTACTGTCAATCATTTTCTTATACTATTACATTAGATGTTCAAGGTCCACTATATGAGTGAGAACATGTGATACTCGGATCTTTGTTTATGTGAGAGATCACTCAGTATTATAGACTCTAGTTCCATCCAGGTTGCTGCAAAATTCATGATTTTGTTTTCTTATGGCTGCGTAGTATTCCATCATGCATATGTACCACATTTTTTAAATCCAGTCCTCTTTTGAGGGCAGCACGGTTGCTTCCAGGTTCTTGCTATTGTGAACAATGCTGCAATAAACATACGTGTACAAGTACATTTTTTATAGAGTGATTTGAGTTCTTCAGGATATATTCCCAGTAGGGGGATTGCGAGGTCATATGGGAGGATGATATTTAGAGCTTTTAGGAATCGCCACACTGCTTTCCAAAAAGGTTGCACTAGTTTACACTCCCACCAACAGTGTAGAAGTGTTCCTTTTTCGTCACATCCTCTCCAGCAGCTGTTATTTTTTGAATTGTTGATAATTGCCATTCTGACTGGAGTTAGGTGGTATCTCAGTGTGGTTTTGATTTGCATCTCCCTGATGATCAGTGAGGTTGAACATTTCTTCATGTGTCTGTTGGCTGCTAGCATGTGTTCCTTTGGGAAGTGTCTGTTCATATCTTTTGCCCATTTTATAATGCAGGTTGTTTGTTTTTTTCTTTTCAGCACGTTTTAGTTCCTTGTAGATCCAGGATGTTAAGCCTTTGTCAGACCTGGTGTTGGCAAATACTTTTTCCCAGTCTATAGGCTGTCTCCTGCTCTCTTGATGGTTTCTTTGGCTTTGCAGAAGTTTGTCAGTTTAATAAGTTCCCACTTGTCTATCTTCTCTCTTATGACTTCTGGGTTTCAGGTTTTGTTCAGGAATTGGATGCCAGTTTCGATTTCCATGAGGGTATGTCCTTCACTTTCTAAGGTTCTTATAATTTGAGGTTTTACATTTAGGTCTCTGATTCATTTGAGTTAATTTTTGTGTATGGGGATAGATAGGGGTCCTGTTTCAATCTTCTGCATGTGGTCAGCCAGTTTTCCCAGCACCATTTACTGAATAGGTTCTCTTCTCCCCAGTGGTAGGTGGTGGAGGCTTTGTTGAACATGAGTTGGTTGACAAATTGAGGTTTTGCTACTGGAATCTCAATTCTATTCCATTTATCTATATGCCTGTTCCTAAACGAATACCAAGTTGTTTTGATGATTGTAGCTTTATAGTGAAATTGAAGTCTGGTAATGTGATACCGCTTGCTTTGTTTTTTTGCTGAGGATTGTTTTGGCTATTCTTGGACGTTTGTGTTTCCATATGAATTCCTGTGTTGTTTTTTCCTAGGTCTGAGAAGAATGTTGCTGGTAATTTGATGGGTATTGCATTGAATTTATAGATGGCTTTAGGTAAGATAGACATGTTCACAATGTTGATTCTTCCAATCCATGAGCATGGGATATTTTTCCACTTGTTTGTCATCTCTGATTTCTTTGAGCAGAGTTTTGGAGTTTTCATTGTGAAGGTCTTTCACGTCTCTGGTTAGGAAGATGCGAAGTTAATTCGTGTGTGTGTGTGTGTGTGTGTGTGTGTGTGTGTGTGTGTGTGTGTGGCTATTGTGAATCGAACTGTGGTTTTTATTAGGGTTTCTGTTTGTTTATTATTGGTGTAAAGAAATGCGATTGTCTTTTGCACATTTATTTTGTATCCTGTGACCTTGCCAAAGGCCTTTATCAGTGTAAGGAGGTTTTTGACAGATTCTTTTGGGTTTTCAAGGTACACAATCATATCATCTGCAAACAGAGATAACTTGACTTCCTCTTTTCCTATTTGGGTACGACTGATTGCCTTCTCTTCTCTCATTGCTCGAGCCAGGACTTCCAATACTATGTTGAAGAGGAGGGGTGAGAGTGGTCATCCTTGTCTTGTTCCAGTTTTCAGGGGAAATGGTTCTAGTTTTTGTCCATTTAGGAGTATGCTGGCTGTGGGTTTCTTGTAGATGGCTTTTACTATT
>NW_007231161.1:0-31693 GCF_000164805.1 Carlito syrichta | reverse complement strand
TCATGTGGTTTTTGTTTTGACTTCTGTTGATGTATTTAATTACATTTATGGTTTTATGAAAGTTGAACAAGCCTTGCATCCCAGGTATGAAGCCTATGTTCATCAAAGATATTGGCCTGTTGTTCCCTTTTTTTGGTGGATCTTTACCTGGCTTGGGTATCAATGTGATATTGGCTTCGTAAAATGATTTGGGGAGAGTTCCATCTTTTTCGATCATCTGGAATACCTTCGGTAGGATTGGTATCAGCTCCTCCTTAAATGTCTTGTAGAAATCTGCTGGAAAGCCATCTGACCAGGGCTCTTTTTTCGTAGGTAGTTTTCTGATTACATAGTCGATTTCCTTGATTGTTATTGGTCTATTTAGGTTTTCAATTTCTTCTTGTTTCAACTTAGGAAGGTTGTGTGATATCAGAAAGTCCTCCATTTCCTTAAGGTTTTCAAGTTTGTTTCCATACAAGTGTAGTTAGTAGTCTCTAATGATCCTTTGTATTTTTTTCATGGTCGCATGTGACTTCTTTTGTGTTTGTGATTGTGCTTATTTGGGTTTTTTCTCTTTGTTTCTTGGTCAGTCTAATTATGGACCATCAATCTTGTGTATCCTTTCAAAGAACCAGCTTTTTGTTTCATTGATTTTTTTTGTATTATCTTTTTGTCTTCTATGTCCTGGATTTGGGCTTTTATTTTGGTAATCTGGATTCTTCTACTGAAATTAGGGTTTTTGTGGTCTTGATTTTCCAACTTGTTTAGGTGGCTTGTTAGGCTGTTAATTTGTGATCTTTCCATTTTCTTCATGTGCGTTTGTAGGGACATAAATTCCCCTCTTACTACAGTCTTCATGGCGTCCCGGAGATTTTGGTAAGATATTTCTTTATTTTAATTTGTTTCCAGGTATTTTTTGATCTCTGTTTTGATTTCATCATTGACCCAAGAGTTATTTAACATCATGCTGTTTAGTTTCCATGTCTCTGTGGGTTTTGTGGGGGACCTTGTTGGTCTTAATGATTACTTTTATTCCACTGTGATCTGAGAAGTTGCATGGTTTAATTTCTGTTCTTTTAAATTTACTTATGCTTGATTTATGGCCAATTATGTGGTCAATCTTAGAATACGTTCCATATAGTGATGGGTAGAATGCATGTTCTCTGGTCTTTGGATGGAGTGTTCTGCAGGTATCAATTAAGTCCATTTGGTCAAGAGTCACATTGAAGTTCCGGATCTCATTGGTGATTTTTTGTTCTGATGATCTGTCTAGGCTTGTGAGTGGGGTATTAAAGTCCCCAGTTATAATGGTGTTAGAGTCAATATCTTTCTTTAGTTTTTCTAGAAGTTGCTTAATGAAAGCTGACACACCTGTGTTGGGTTCATATATGTTTAGAATAGATATTTCTTGTTGATGGAGTGAACCTTTTTTCATTATGTAGTGGCCTTGTGTATATTTTTAAATTTTGATAGCTTAAATGATGTTTTGTCTAAAATTAGGATCACGACTCCTCCTTTCTTTTGTGTTCCATTCGCCTGAAAATTTGTTTCCCATTCTCTTACTTTGAGTCTGTGCCTGAACTTTCTAGTGAGATGGGTCTCTTGAAAGCAGTATATTGTTGCCTGGTGATATTTTATCCATTTTGGCATTCTATGTCTTTTCAGTGGTGTGTTTAGTCCATTCACATTAAGGCTAATTATAGAAATGTGAGAGTTCATCCCTATCATAGAGTTCTTATAAAGTTGTTGTTCTTCCACTTGGTTTTTTGGTCTTTCTTTTGGTTTTGGGGTTGGTTCATGTGTATTTTATTCTTTTCCTGGACCCGTGAAGAATTTTGTTCTTTTTTCCTTTTCTCCTGTTTTTAGTACTTTCTTAAGTGTTTCATATAGAGGTGGTTTGGTGGCATCATAAGGCCTTAGGGATTGGTTATCTGGGAAAGATTTTAATTCTCCCTCCCTAATGAAGCTGAGCTTGACTGAGTAGGTTATTCTTGTTTGAAATTGTTTATCTTTTAGTACTTTGAACTTCGGGTTCCAAACTCTCTGAGCCTTCAGGGTTTCTGGAGATAAATCTGCTGCTATTCTAATTGGTTTCCATGGTAGATGATCTGGCCTTTTTCTCTTGCTGCCTTTACGATTTTTTCTTTTATGCCTACTTTGTTTAGGCAAGTTATTATGTGTCTAGGAGTTGGTTTTTTCATTTGTTGTCTTGCAGGGGTTCTCTGAAACTCTTGTGTTTGAATTTTTGCATCACTGATTAGATAAGGGAAGTTTTCTTGAATGATCTCATGGTAAATTTCTTCCAGTGTGGTCTCTGTCTCTCTTTCTGCCTCAGGAAGGTCAGTTACTCTTAGGTTCGGTCTCTTGAAGTAATCGCTCATCTCTTGAAGAATTTGTTCTGTCTTTTTGAGCTTATTTTCTGTGTTTTTAAGAGTTTGGGTTAGTTCTATAATTTGGTTCTTAAGCTCTGAGATTCTTTCTTCTGCTTGGGTAATTCTGCTTTCCATGCTTGTCAGTTTGTTATTTATTTCATTCACAGTATTCTTTATTACTGTTATCTCAGATATCAGCTCCTTCCTAGTTTCTTCTTGTGTCTCCTCAATAATTTTAATCTTTCCATTAATGTCTTGATATCTAGGTTTGTTGTTTGAGACCCTTCATTCTGGGGGTTCTTCATTGTTTGCATTCCGAAGTCAGTTTTCTCAGTGTCTGCCCTCCCAGGTGTCTGGGAGAGACCTATACTCTTCTTTCGGTTTTTCTTCATTTGTGTAGATTTTTCTCTCTCTCCCCCTTTTCTTTCCCTTCTTTAATTCTGTTTTTGAGGGATGGTGGGGTTGCTTTTGTTTCACTTCTGCAATATCCTCTTCTTCCTTATGAGTGTCTTCTGGCTTTGTTATCTTTTGAAGTTGGAGTGTGAGCTTCAGGCTGTACTTTTTGCAGTTTTGAGGTTTAATTGAGGTGAAAGCTGTGGTTCAGAATGTATATGCTGATTCTAGCATCCACTAGCAGGTGTATGAGCACACTGGAACCTATTTCCCTCTACCTTACAATCTGTCCATGCAACAGTATGTGGGCTTGGTCTCTAGATTAAATAGGGGTATAAAAGGAAAATACTGGAGGAAGGGATGGTCAATAGAAAGTAAGAAAGAGAGGAGCAAGAGGGAAAAAAGGTATACCAACTATCAAGTGAGAAAGAGACACAAGGCTGTAGAGAAGTGATAAAAGACACGTAAGAAAGATTCTCTAAAGAATACTGGTAGCTACACAGAGACAGACCAATAAAATCATGAAACAGTGTAAGTCAGAAAGCAAACAACAAAAGTGATCAAAACAGTCAAAATGATAAAATCTAAACTCAAAATAAGAGATCAGACTAAAGTCACTTCAGCTCTGATCTCCGACCTCTCCCCTTTGTTTTTCATTGCAGGCAGCTAGATTTACTCACAGTTTGGGATTTTTTTTTTTAGCCTGCTGCCTGGGAGTTGCTTTTGTCTGATTCAGTGTGGGGGTCAAGCTTTGTCTCCTGTTTAGTGACATTGCCTTAGGAACCAAGGTGTGGGTTGTTGATAGGTGGGCAGGACAATGGAAATCTCTGTCTGGAGAATGGCTGAAGCAGTTTCACTTTTGCAGATCTGTTTCTCTCCACTTGTCTGGGTCCCTAAGCTTGGGATCATGCTCTGAGTGCCACAGCCAGGGTGGGCCCAGAGCTCCAGAGCTCCAAAGCTCCAAAGGGCAGGTGGTGAGAGGCGAGAGTGGCCGTGGGCCCCCCTCAGGGTACTTCAGCCAGGAATGGGACCAGTGTCTCTGAAGGTGGTCACCCACAGCTTCCCTGAGTGACCAGCAGCTTGGTGCTAGGTGCTGAGCAAGACAGGATGTAGCCAGGTGGCAGAGGCCATGACAATCTGGGGCTCAGCATGGGAACTGATGAAGACACCCCCCAGAAGGCAAAGTCCCAGAGGGGATCCGTGTGTGTGGCAAGGCCCCATGAAAAGTCTTGAGGAAAGTTCTGCATAGCTGGCCTGTGACTCATGGTCACCTGGTTATTCCCATTATATTGTTATACTCTTGTCTTACAGGAATAATATATTTTAATCTCTCTCAGAAAAGCATAATGTAATCAGAATTGGAGGGTAGAGTTTCTACAATGCCAATAATAAAGCAGTCAATGTTTCAACATCGGCTATGCCTCAGAAAATATAAATAAGAACAGGAGAGGTCATGACGACCCAATTGCCAATAGAACCAATCACTGTAACATCCACTGCAACAAAATGTACCTTTAACTGTATGGCAAATAAAACACTTAGAGATTTTCTATTACAGTTGTGGCATAAAAAATTAACAGAAACTGAGGTAAAAACTGTTACAGATAACATAGGTATAGTTAAACATCAGATTAGTCATAAGACCGGAACTCCCCAAAATAAAGCCCCTAAGTCCTTACCTACTATTAGAGCAGGACAACATGTGGGATATAATATTAATGGTAGACTTTGGTGGGCCCCCGGGGGTAGAAACAGCATGCAAGATTCAGCGTGGTTGGATCCTCCTTTACCTTACACCAGAGCTTATGATAAAGACATGGTTAGGTGGGCTTGGGTAGATGGCAGATATGTTAAATAAAACTCTCTGTCTCTCTAGGAAATAATTAAATGTAATCGCCCACCATGGTGTTTAATTCTAAAGGCATAGAAAATAAAAATCTGCTACAAAGTAAACTAATGATATAAGGTAATTAAATGTAGCTATTGAACAATAGAAGATTGTGGGAATAGATATAATTAGTTAAGTTTGATATAATTAGTAATAATGATTTTTTGCTATTGCTTAATTGTCAAAATATTTAGAATAGATAAAATAAGCTTTGTGTGAATCCACATGTTATTGCTTTAATAGCTGATTGTCCCTTTTTACTTTTTTTATAGAAAATTATATATTTTCATGAAATAGGGTAATAGTCCAGCAGGTGGTGGTAGTGATAACCACAAAAGCCGGTTTTGGGTTTATGGACAAGTTGTATTAATCATTAACTTTATAATAAATCTTGTAAGACATGAGAACATACAGTGTTTGTGATAAAATAATGAAACCGTCTTGTGATTATATAACCAGAAAAAATGATTAATTTATAATTTACTATAAATAAACACAACCTGGTATGTTTGATTGCCAGAGTGCCTGAAGAAATTCTGGTCACGACTCTTCCTTCGCCTCATCACGCCTCCTTCTTGGGTCCCCGTAAACCCTCTGGAGCTGGCCTCCAGCATCTGGCGTCTGAACAGGGACCTGAAGAATGTAAGCTCCCCCTGATATGCAGTGTGACTGAGGACTTCACCCATAGGGTTCTGCAGGCCCCCTGTGAGTGAGTGCAGGTAGAAAGAGGGTAAACAACAAGAACTATTTAAAAAGTTAACACCTCTGTCACTATGGGAAATTCAGGGTCCAAAGACAGACATATCTATACATCTATTATTAAAAAAAACTTTTTAAAAGAAAAGGTATAGAGGTAAGTAAAAAAAATTAATAAAATTTTTACAGTTCATCCAAACAGAAAGCCCTTGGTTCCCTGATTAAAAAAAAAAAAGCTTGATCTGTATACCTAGGACCAGGTAGGTAAAAATATAAAAGATTGGTATCAAAGAAATGGGGAAAAAAACATGCCCACAGACGCTCATTCTATATGGAATGTGTTAAGACAGGCACTAAAAACAGAGCCATCCTATGGCACCTTTTCTAGACCTCCTCCTTGGGAAGCCACACCCCTATTAAAAGCAAGACCATCTTCTGGGACTTCGTCAAGGATTTTCCCTCTATCACAACCTGCAGAGGATACAGACACATCAGATAGTAGTGAGGATAAAGGGGGAGGTGATCAAAATCAAAATAATAAAACTCAGGATGATGACAGAGACCATGAACAATTGTTATCGGAGGATGAGGCTAAATTAAAAAATGAGGCAGCAAAATATAATAACCCAGACTGGCTGCCAGGGTCCAAAAACTTCATGTCTGTTCCCTCTTCCCCACCTGCTGTTAAGGTTTGTAAAATTAAGAGACCTCACATTTATGCAGTCAGCTTTCAAGAGGCCATTCAGCAGGTGCATGAACAAGGGGAATTGTTACACTGCTTTCCAATCTCATATGAATGCAATGACCCGACTTGGGAGACACTGCCTTCTAAACTTTTGAAAGAGCTAAAAAGCACAGTCCATGATTACAGTCCTACTTCCCCTTATACTATGACTCTGGTAAAAGGGCTGGTTGGTCGATTGAATACCCCCTATGATTAGTTCCAAGTGGCAAAAACTTGCTTGCCAGGAGGGAGTTTTTACTTGTAAAAAATGAAATAGAAAAAATTAACCAAAAAAGAGTTAGTTAAAAATGAAAAGAGAAGAAGACAAAATATGGTTACCAAGGATATGTTGATGGGGGAAGGTGCTTATGTAGGGGTCGCAGATCAATTAAGACTATCTAAGGATATGCTAAATGCTGTTTCAGCTATGGCCATAGGAGCACGGAAAAGACTGCTTCCCCCGGATCAAAAGATTCCACGTCTAGTAAATGTAAAACAAAAATCTGATGAGCCATATAAAGATTTTATAGCCAGATTTGTGGAGGCAGTCAATAAAATGGTGCTAAGCAAACCAACAGCAGATTTGATTGTTAAACAGTTGACTTTTGAGAATGCCTCTTCCACTTGTCAAGCGTTGATAAGATCAATTAAGAAGTCAGGAGATGTTTCTGACTTTGTAAAGCCTTGTGCAGAAGTCACTCCTTCCTATATGCAAGGTGTTGCTAAAGTAGCAACACTTCAAGGTCAAACCACTTCTCAGTTTCTACAAAATCAAAACAATAAAAAAAAACAATAATACTAGTGTGACTTGTTAAACATGTGATCAGCCAGGTCATTTCAATAGACAGTGTCCTAAAAATGCTGCTCCAAAGCCTGTGACAGCTAGTAATGTTAGAGCTCCCTCCACTCCTTGTAACAGATGTAAAAAAGGATTTCACTGGACCAAAGACTGTCGTTCCAAGTTCCATAAAAATGGAACCCCACTGACTCCTCAGGTTCAATCTACGGCTCCTCCCCCACAGGAAAATTAGACCAGGGGCCTATCCCAGGCCCCTCAAATAATAGGGACTTGCCAGCCGACCCAAAACCTCTTTCTGACGGCATCCAACAGCTCAAGCGAGCAACCCCAGATAGCACAGTTCCTCCACCTCAACAATATTAACTACTGATTCAGCTGTTACTCGTCTACCTACAGGAATATATGGCCCCCTTCCAAACGATACTATGGGACTAGTAATTGGGAGGAGTTCCACTTCTCTTCAAGGGATCCAAGTAATTCCCAGGGTTATTGACTCCGACTATACTGGGGAAATCAATATTCTTCTTCAGCCTCCAACAAAGACAGTGATTGTCCATGCCGGAGTTGTCCGGTTGTTATTACTCAGTTGCTATTACCATTGCTCAGTTGTTATTACTGCCCTTTTTTCCTCTAGGTTACTCTGTTACTATGGAAGGTAGGGGAAATAGAGGCTTGGTTCTAGTGATATGGCTTTCTGGATAGAGGAAATAAAGAATAAAAGACCAACAAAACTTCTAACAATACAAAAAAAAACAAAAACAAATTAAAGGACTTTTGGATACTGAGGTTGATGTCTCCTGTATATCAGAAAAAGATTGGCCCTCTAATTGGTCTGCACAACATACTCCCTTCCATCTTGTAGGATTGGGACAAGCCTCTAATATAGCTAAGATCTCCCAGATGCTAACATGGTCGATGAAAAACATCAGAAAACTTTTCAACCTTATGTGGTGCCTTCCTTGCCATTTACATTATGGGGAAGGGATGTGTTAGAACAAATGGGGGTTCTTTTAATAAGCCCTAGCTCCTTTGCCTCCACTCAGATGGTTCAAATGGGGTTTCACCCTGATAAAGGCTTTAAAAAACTACAAGAAAAAGTGAATCCTATTACTCCCAAACCTAATAAGGACAGGAAGGGATTAGAAAGTCAGGATTTATCTTAGGGGCCACTGAACTGACAGCTGACACTATAGCTTGAAAATCTGATGATCCAGTGTGGGTGGAGCAGTGGCCCCTTAATCATAAAAAGTTATTGGCTGTCAATGAATTAGTGCAAGATCAATTGTCTAAGGGACACATTGAACCCTCAGTAAGTCCATAAAATTCACCAATATTTATCATTTAAAAGGTCAGAAAAATGGAAAATACTACATAATTTGAGAAAAATTAATGAGACAATAGAGACTGTGGGAGCCTTACAACCAGGATTCCCCTCCCCAATAGCAGTTCCTAAAGAAAATAGTATCATAATTATTGACTTACAAGATTGTTTTTTCACCATCCCCTTGCATCCAAGGGACAGACAGAGGTTTACATTTAGCATACCATCTGTAAACTTGATGAGACCTTACCAAAGATATCAATGGAAAGTTCTTCCACAAGGGATAAAAAAAAAGTCCTATGCTTTGTCAAAAATTTGTTGATCAAGCTGTATTACCAATCAAAAATAGACATCCTTCCCTGTATTTGATCCATTACATGGATGATATACTATTGTCTCATAAAGACCATAAATATCTTATAAAAATATCAACTGAGTTAATTGAGTCATTAAAAGATTATGGATTACAAATAGCTCCAGACAAAATTCAAACTGAGCCACACTTTACTTATTTGGGTAAAATTATCAAGGAAAATTATGTTACTCTTCAAAAGTTAAAACTAAGAACTGATCATCTACAAACTTTAAATGATTTTCAAAAACTATTAGGAGACATTAATTGGGTCTGACCATATTTCAAACTCACTACTACAAAATTCTTGTTTGATATCTTAAGGGGAGATCCCAATCCTAAATCTCCCAAAAGCCTAACTGATAAAACAAATGAGGCCTTAAAACTCATCCAGAAAAAGATTTCAAAACAAAAGGTAAAAAGGCTAGACTATCAACTTCCTTGGTGTCTCATAATTCTTTCTACACCTTATACACCCACAGGTTGCTTGTGACAGCAGGGACCTTTAAAATGGTTACATTTGCCTGTTACAGCTAAAAAGGTGTTAGTTTCATATCCTGTTCTGATCGCTAATTTGATATCTAAAGGCCAAAATAAAAACAAAGAGATTTTTAGACAAAAGGTAGCAGAGATTATTTGTCCTTATACTACTAAACAGGTTCAAAAATTATTACAGAAAAATATTGATTGACAGTTAGCCTTGATGAGTTTTACAGAAAAAGTTACATACCATTTACTGGCACATCCACTTTTACAATTTTTAAAACAACATCCTGTAATTTTCCCTAAAAGATGTTCGAGCCAACCACTACCTGTGCCTACAGCTCTGGTCTTTACTGATGGCTCATCAAGAGGAGTGGCTGCCTTGATTATTAATAATAACGCTACTACATTCAAAACTTCTAAGTCATCAGCCCAAAGAGTCAAACTCTATACAGTTATAGTTACTTTTCAGCAGCTCCCAGATCAGCAGTTTAATTTCTACACAGACTCAAAATATGTGGTTTCACTTTGTCCTCATATTAAAACTGCACCTCTATCGTACAATTCCTCAGCCATATTTATTCTGCTACACACATTACACCAACTCATTCATACAAAAACAAAGTTATTTTTTATAATACATGTCCAAACTCACTCTCCTCTGCCAGGCCCAATTCATAAAGATAATGCTGTGACAGATGCCTTAAAGAAAAGTCTTATTGTTGCTCCTGTACAACAAGCAACGCACAGCCATGCTCTACACCATCAAAATGCTACGGTTTTAAGGCTGCAATTTAAAATCCCCAGAGAAATTGCCAGGTCAATTGTTCAAAATTGTGAAGCATGTCCCATACGCCATTCTGGGAGTGAACCCTAGGGGACTGCGCCCTAATGACTTATGGCAGATGGATGCGACTCATGTCCCCAGCTTTGGGAAACTATCCTACCTGCATGTTTGTGGAGACACTTATTCCCATGCTATATGGGCAATAGCACGCACTGGAGAAGCATTTCGACATGTTGAACAACATTTATTTGCATGCTTTGCGGCTCTGGGAATGCCTCGAGCCCTAAAAACAGACAATGCTCCAGCTTACACTTCTAAAGCATTCCAAGAGTTTTGTGTAACCTTTCATATAGCCCCCTCAACCGGAATTCCATGCAATCCTCAGGGCCAAGCTATTGGGGAACGATCCAATCAACGTCTTAAAACACAACTATTAAAATTAAAAGATGGGTCATATAAATACTCCTCCCCTCGCCAATTACCTAATCATGCCATTTTTGCTTTAAATCACCTAATGTCAGCTCTACTAATCAGACAGCCTTTATTAGACTTGGTTCTAGCAATACACCTCCACCTGTCTTAGTAAAACGGAAAGACCTTTTGGGTAATCAGTGGTACGGACCGGATGTGCTCGGAACTTCCGGCCGAGGATATGCCGGTGCTTTCCCACAGGAGGCTGGCTCACCCATTGAGACTCCTGATCGCCTCGTCCGAGCTTGTGGCCGCCTTGACGCCGGAGCGCTAAGCCGGCCGCGTCCCGAAGGAGACGGCTGCCTCCGCTGCCACCTTCAGCGCGACCGCCTCAGCGCCGGCCGCGACAGCCACCACTGACGACGACTCCGACTGCGAGGATGCCTCGGCCCACAACGTGAAAACTGCGCCTCAGCCGCCTACACAGCCCTCCGACCCGGGCCTTCCCGTTTTATTATCGGGTCTCTCTCTCTCTCCACCTTCTCATCGTGGGTCCGCCGCCACTCACCGGGCCCGGTCACCAACGCGGAGAGAGATGACAGCGCTCACTGCGGCCACAGAAAACCTGGTGGTTTCTCAAGACAAACCGCTTAATTCCTCTGTTTTGCTTATTGCTGTGCTTGCTGTTTCAACCCTTCAAGTATGACTTCCTCTTGTTTATTGTTTTCCTGTCCCTGCTGCTCTGTAATATCCCTGACCCCGCTTTGCTACATCCGTCTACATGGGATTTTAAGGAAGTGAAAGAATTTACAAATAACTTTGATCTTATGGGGGGAAAAGAGCCTCATTCAATGTTCTTCGTGTCTCCACCCCCTTTGATTACACTGGACATTCCTCTACTCTCCCAATTTGTTTTTCTCCTATGGGCGTTACTCCTGCCCCTGGCTGCATTTCTCTGGCATATCAAACTTTACTTTCAGATTCTCCAACTCGCAATAAGACTTTACCTAACGCTCGTTCTTTATGGCCTCTTTCCTTTCCTTCCTTAAGAGATTCTCCTAATCCTTCACATTTATCAACACATCCATCTTTTTGACCTCCTTTACCCTTATCACCATGTAAGAGTGCAAGCCATCGTGATCGCACTTGGGATTATATAAATCCCTGCAGTGGGTTTCCTAAATGGATTGATTGTGCTCTTGTTAATAAGTCTGTTTATAATTCTATATCTAACTCCATTAAGAGTAAAACTTATGATTGGTCGGTTTCCAGTCAAACATGTGTTACTTCCCCTTTCATTCTTCTTATAGCCCCCACTACTACATTTTCTACCACTTATAATAGATCACTTTTCTCAGTACTTTGTAAAAAATGTTATGTTACCAATTGTCTTAATGCATCCATTAAACATACTCATATTATGCTTTTAATGCAACAATCATATGTTTTACTTCCTGTTATTCTTTCCATGCCATGGTATTTTGACCCAGGGATGTATGCTTTGTATTGGATATTTTATGCTTTATTTAGACCAAAAAGATTTATTATAGCTTTGATTTAATAAATTATTGCTTTAATAGTTAAAATAAGATTTATAGCCGTATTTGCCATTATTTGGTTTAATAAGTACATATTGCTGATCATGCTAATAAATTATTTAAAAATATTAACTTGACTTTATTTGCTTAGGAACAAATAGATAAAGGCATTAGGATAGATTAAATGCTTTAAAAATGCTTTAATATATATTGATAATTAGATTCAACATATTAAAGTTCAATTATCAACTACATGTCATTCTTAATATAAATGGATTTATATTACCCCTTTACCCTATAATGGTACAGACATTACTTGGTCCCAGGTGCAGTCACACCTAAATGACATCTGGAAATCCAATGGGACTGCTCTTAATATTTAACAAGTACACAACCAGATATAAAATTGTTCCAAGCCCGTCTGAGAAGTGTCTCAGCTGGAGAGGTTGCAAAACATTTTTATCCTCAGTTTCTTCATTCATTTCTTCTCATTCTTTATGGTCCTTGATATACAATTTCATTGCCATCGGAGTAACTGTACTATTTTTAATTCTGTTTTTCTCAGCCATCATCAGATGTCTAGGCTCTTCTATCAAAGGTGCCCAGAGGAAAATTCATCTTTTAAATTTAAAAAATAAAAAAGAGGGAGATGGTGGAGGCCATGACAATCTGGGGCTCAGCATGGGAACCGAATGAAGACACCCCCCTGGAAGGCAAAGCCCCAGAGGGGATCTGTGTGCGTGGCAAGGCCCTATGAAAAGTATTGAGGAAAGTTCTGCATAGCTGTCCTGTGACTCATGGTCGCCTGGTTATTCCCATTATATTGTGATACTCCTGCCTTACAGGAATAATATGTTTTAATCTCCCTCGGAAAAGAATAATGTAACCAGAATTGGAGGGTACAGTGTCTACAATGCCAATAATAAAGCAGTCAACGTTTCTACATCGGCTATACCTCAGAAAATACAAATAAGAACAGGAGTGGTCATGACGAACCAATAGTCAATAGAGCCAATCACTGTAGCATCCACTGCAACAAAATGTACCTTTAACTGTATGGCAAATAAGACACTTAGAGATTTTCTATTAAAGTTGTGGCATAAAAAATTAACAGAAACTGAGGCAAAAATTGTTACAGATAACATAGGTATAGTTAAACATCAGATTAGTCATAAGACTGGAACCCCCCAAAATAAAGCCCCTAAGCCCTTACCTACTATTAGAGCAGGACAACATGTGGGATATAACATTAATAGTAGAGTTTGGTGGGCCCCTGGGGGTAGAAACATCATACAAGAGTCATCGTGGTTTGATCCTCCTTTACCTTACACCAGAGCTTATGATAAAGATATGGTTAGGTGGGCTTGGGTAGATGGCAGATATGTTAAATAAAACTCTCTGGGAAAGAATTAAATGTAATAGCCCACAATAGTGTTTAATTCTAAAGGCATAGAAAATAAAAATCTGCTACAAAGTAAACTAGTGATATAAGAAAATTAAACGTAGCTATATACAATAGAAGATTATGAGAATAGATATAATTAGTTAAGTTTGATATAATTAATAATAATGATTTTTTTATAATTGCTTAATTATAAAAACAAGCTAGGAATATTTAGAATAGATAAAATAAGCTTTGTGTAGATCCACATGTTATTGCTTTAATAGTTGATTGTCCCTTTTTACTTTTTTTTATAGAAAATTATATATTTTCATAAAATAGGATGTTAAGCTTATAAGGTTAAGAGTCCAGCAGGTGGTGGTAGTGATAACCACAAAAACCGGTTTTGGGTTTATGGACAAGTTGTATTACTCATTAACTTTATAATAAATCTTGTAAGACATGAGAACATACAGTGTTTATGATAAAATAATGAAATCATCTTGTTATAACCACAAAAAATGATTAATTTATAATTTACTATAAATAAACACAACCTGGTATGTTTGATTGCCAGAGTGCCTGAAGAAACTCTGGTCACGACTCTTCCTTCCCTCGCCTCATCACGCCCCCTTCTCGGGTCCCTGTGAACCCCCCAGAGCTGGCCTCTGGCAGCCAGGGAGGGAATTGAGACATCAGACTCCCACGCAGGTGGGAGTCATGTATGGTGGAAGAGCAGTAGCAGGGGGCCGCAATATCCAGCCCTGCATGGGACCGAAGGTCCTTGGGTCTCAAGCCAGCACGGCTGGTGGTGGGCTGGGGGGTGGGGGAAGAAAAGTAAGAGTCTTTTTGGGAACTCACGTTTGGAGAATCTCACAAGTCCCCCTATGCCATTGCCATCTTACCAGAACCCCACGTCAGTAACTTTTTAAATAAAAAATTCTTTGACTAGATTTTGGAAATTGCCTTTATTGTATTGAGTTCACCATCTACTAACTCAAAGTGTTTGTTTTTACTTAGTCTGTAATGCAGTGTGGTATTGAAAGTCACTTTGTGCTTGATCTGTTTGTTTTTAAGTGAACACTTCTAAGTTCTAAGAAATCCTTTAGAATGTACAACTAAGTAAAATTTCAAAATATAGCACTTTATTAAATAGAATATTAATTATGTGTATCATTTATTTATTAAATATGTGTTTATTCCATGTGTCTGCCCTGTGCATGCAACCAGGCAAAGAGAAACTTGCCTGCAGCAAATGTTCTCTTTGTTGGGTGAGATATACATGTACCTATGTTATTTAGGCACAGGACATTTATTATATGATTTTGAAAGTGGATATGTGTCCACCTTTTCTAAATAATAAAAAAAAACTCCCTAATTCAGGGACTTGCATATATCTTAGTTTGGTTGTTGTCGACGCTCTGGAGAAGACATTTTGGAGATTCTTTGTTGCTGCTGGATGGAGGGCATGGCATAATGGCGTCCCACTCTTTAACCTATTATCTTAAACACCAACACATTTTTATTATGCAAAAAACCTGCATGACATTTTTATAGTGCATGACAAAATTATAGTGCTCATATATTATAACATTGTTTCTAAAATGTTTTCCTCTCAGAAATTGAGGGTGCTGGATGTATAGAGAAACCAAATGCTGCCTTCTGATATTTACTGCCTGTTTTGGGAGCATTCATTTCCACTTCAATTTGTCAGACAATGGATATAACAGCTTATTTTTAAGCCCTCGGAGAGTTGATGCCATATAGTCGTCCTTTCAACAAATACTCTGTGTTCAAGTTATGTTATAGTAAACTGATGAGCAAAGCCAATACAGTTTCATCGCCATTGAGCTTATTTTCCCCATCTTTACTATTGTTTTTTTTCTTTGTCTTTTTAGGTCAAGGGTCCTAGTTTCTCTAGGATGTCATACAGGTTGAGCATCCCTTATTTGGAAATCTGAAATCTTAAATTCTCCAAAAATCTTTGGAGGACCAACATGACACTACAAGTGGAAAATTTCATACATAAGTGCTAAACACATACTTTGTGTTATGCATACAATTATTTTTAAATATCATATAAAATTACCTTCAAGCTATGAGTATATGATATACTAGAAACATAAATGAATTTTGCGCTTAGACTTGGGTACTATCCTCAAGATAGTATATGTTCCTGTGTATATGTTGATATTCCAAAATTTGAAAATATTTGAAATCCAAACACTTCTGACCCCACGCATTAAGAATAAGGAATACTCAGTCTTTTCCTTGAGTGAGCTTATTTTTCATCATTTTGCCCCTTCTCAGTCTTGAATGAGTCTTGTGCTTTATGTCCCTTCTTTACTCTTTTGCCAATTGACTTTCCTTTGAATTGGAATGATCTCATTATGCAACGTTCCCTTGAATATAAAGGTGATTGAGGATGCTGATGATCTGAAAATTTTCCATTTCTTGACTATAACCCATTCTGCCATTCCCTTCCTCATACTGTTCTGATCTTTATTCCTTTGAATTCCATTAATCTTTCTACTTTGATCCTCCATTATATTATTTCTTTTTTGGTTTCTCTTATTTCCCCGTCCTGTGTGCACACATGGTTGACTATTTGAACTACTCTTTTACTGGTCCTTAACTTCCTTGTGTCCTTAACCTATCACATTAATACGGTCAAATCCTAATACAGAAGTTGCTAAAGTCCACATTTTCTGCTTCTTCATCTGGGTGCTGAATGCTGCTGGAGAAAGTTAACCATCCCCTCTCCTCTTAATTTTCAAATCCTCTTGAGAAAGGCATTCTCTCTCACACAGCAATGTGTTCCCATTTTCTCTATCCTCACAAAACTCATAAACCGATCCTCCCTAGCTGTCACCAGATAGCTAGATTCAAATCCCAGTTGTGTCACTTAGTAAATAGTTATCACATTGATAGTTACATCTTTGTGACTTTTGGAAAATTATGTATTAGTAGTACTATGAATCCTAACAACCACAATCCTATGCAAAAGTATTATGAGCCCTATTTCACAGATAAAGAACCTCAGAGAACTCATACATACCCAGGTTGATTTAGAAGCCTTCAGATTTTTCATTGGTAAGTAAAATAGGGACAATAGCATTTGTATCATGGGCACATCATAAGGATCATATTATGAGGAAATAGTATGTAAAAGTATGTAGTACAGTGTTGGCCCATAGAAATGGCACAGTATAATCGCTAAAACTACTGTGACTCTACTGAAATCTGAAATCATTCTAGATAGTTAAGCAACATTTCTGAATTGTTGAATACAATGGGCATTTCTACTATATTTGCTATTTTTATTATTTGCTTTTTAATATATTTTTGTAGAAGCGAGGTCTCACTATGTTACTTAAGCAGTCCTGAACTTCTGGGTTCAAGCAATACACTCACTTCAGCCTCCCAGAGTGCTGGGATTACTGGTGTGAGCCACCATGTCTATTTATATTTGTTATTGTTAAATACTCCTTTTTTGAAATTTTCCATTCCCTTGACAGTTATTAGTTTAAAAGAACATCAATAGACAGCTATTAATAGAACATTGGATTCCTTTGGATTTGGATTCCTCTTCTTACATATCTGGAGCTTTACTTATGGTTGTGTTTACTTCACAAACTTACAGACTTCTCTTTCCACCCACTAAACACTGTTTTCCAATCACTAGCCTCAATTTAGTATTATTCTCACTGATATAGTCTTCTCTTGTCCTCTGTTATGGTAGGTATGAGACTCCATCCTTACAATCACTTGCATGTTCCAGATATCTATCTCCCCAGTGCATTTGGTATATATCCAGTTACCAGTAAAAAATATGGGTATCCCACAACCACTCCAAACTCAAAAAGTCAAAAATCAAACTATTCCCTTCTTAAAGTCTATCAGTTTTGTCATATTTTCTCTGTTAGTGGACCATTAACTCAAAAGAATAAAACTTATTGGGCTTTTTTGTTTTTTCCATATTCTTTTTTTTTTTTTTTTTGAGTTAGAGTCTCACTCTGTCACCCAGACTGGAGTGTAGTGGCCGCTCCCAGCCACTGCAGCCTCGATCTGCTGGGCTCCGTCTATCCTTCTACCTCAGCCTTCCAAGAAGCCAGAATTACATGTTGGGAGCCAGCCTTGGAGGCCCACCTGATTGACAGGGTCTGGGTGGGCCGAAGACCCCGGGCAGCAGGGTGAGCCCAGGAAGCTGAGGCCCTTCTGTCTTTCACCTTTGCTGTTTGATACCGCCAAAGAATTCTGTGCAGTCGTGGAAGAAGAAAATGGCATGTTTATGTGAAGTACTCACAGCTAACCTGGAAATGTCATGGTTTATTTTTCCATTTTCCCACTATGCCACTTGGCCTTTTCTAACATATGCAAGGGTTAAACTCTGAAGCACATCAAGAATGCTTTCTTTCACTTGGTTATAAGTTACTAGATATTGCTTAAGTAAAAAATGATATAAGTATATTCACTCCTTATTTAATTTAGAATTATGTAGTTTAGTATTTAGACATACGGATTTTTACAAGCACAAGTTTATAGTAGTTCATTATGAACTCATTATAAGTTCTAACACTTATCTAGGAGTTATGTAGGTGATTTATAACACTGTTTTCACTAACTTAGGATAAGAATTAATATTAAGGTTTTTACTTAATTCTATAGTTAAAACTCTAAGTTAACATTTATAGAGTAGGTTTTCACTGAACTCATAATACAATCAGACACTTTTATGACAGATCAGCTAAAACAGAAAGTAACCTTGAGGGGCCTGGGAAACATTACTAAAAGCTTCTTTTGAGTTCTCTTTAGAAACAAGTACTGCGAGATAAGAGAAAAGTAACAAGGACATCTGGACAAGGGAGGCGATCACAGGACTCTGAAGAACATAAGAACCTAAGATGAGAAAATTCCTGACACATAAAGAAATATACACTTAAAGAAACTTTCTTGAAACATTTCAAGAACTGTAATTTGGGACATTGGACTGAGAGTGTCATTGTTGGCTTTATGAACAAGACGTTGTCTAAATGCCTATAAGAATCTTGGTTTGTTTGCTACTAAGACCACTAGCTGGTAACTTTTAAAAGATATGTATGTGAAAGAATTTTCTTTGTCTAGCCCCTTCAAGAATGGTATAAAAGCTCTGTGTTAACTAGCATTAAATTGTCATCTGTTCAAGAAGCAGGTGTCCAGTATATGATCGTCGTTCGCCTATCCGTCTCTCCTTCAACACTTCCCACGACCCTTGCGAGGTGGGCCCCGCAATTACAGTCATGCGCTACCACGCCTGGCTGATTTTTTGATTTATTGTATCGCTGCCCAGGCGGGTCTAGAGCCCACGGGCTCAGGCAATACACTCACCTCAGCCTCTCCATATTCTTTAACCCCTACAATTAATTATCAAGTTCTGTTGATTTTACCTCTTAAATAATTTTTGAATCTATCCTTTTTTCTTTATCAATACTATCAGTGCCATAGTACTGGCTAAGGAGTTTCTTTGCATAGAGAGCTTTCCCTGACAGATTTTTCTCTGCCTCTATTTTTCCTTCCCATTCTCAAATTTATCTTCCATAATGCAATCAGAGGGATGTATTCAAAAACAGGATCTGACCAAGGCTCTTTATTAATTGAAAGGGTAAATTTCAAAACCTTTAACAATATGATATATAAATATCTTTATGATTATTTTGTCAGCCTCATCTCTTACCTTCTCCTGCTAGAGGTTTACCTACTAAAAATACCAAACTACATAAATAATAATATTTTTTCTTACATCTATAATTTTCTTCACCTGTTTCTCTGCATAATGATGCTTGCCTAGCTGATTTATCATTATTTAAATCTCAGATTAGATAGTTCTTTTAGGAAGGTCACCTTAACTTTTCCTATTCTGCTTCCATTAATACCTTTTAAGTATCTCTTGTGGCTCTGATCATTTTGTATTATCCTTATCTTTTTCAGTGCCTCTGAATGAACTCTGAGTTATTCTAAGGTAGGAACTGAATTCATTCATTCAGTATTTCATGAGTAGCATTCTATGCCATATACTATGATAGGTGTTGGAGAAAAAACAGATAAAATAGACACAGTCTCTTTGCTTGTAAAACTTATTTTCTAGTGGGACAAGATGAAAATGAAAAATAAAATGACACACACATATATATGAGTACAAATAAAGTATCAAAAACAAAAAACCAAAAAATTTGTGCCATTGCAGGTGTGGTTCTGAGCACCTAGCTTAAGCCTTCACTGAGAAGAAGCACATCAATATGCTTATTAAATGAGAGCATGTATTTATGCCTAATAATAACTGTCGTTTTTTAATATTCTCTCTCAGCAGTTACAGCAGACAGCAGCTGAGCATAATACTTTAAGGAACACCGTGGAAACAGAGAGACAGGATTCCAAGATTCTGATGGAAAAGATGCAACATGAAGTGTTAGAGAGAAAATTATCTTTCCACAACATGTGGGAAAAAATATATCATCTTTGGAACTGTCTGAGCAAGCAGCACAAGCCCAGATTGAACTGGCATCTTGATACAATGCTTTGGAGAAGAAGCACAAAGCAGAAATGGAAGAGAAGCATGCTCACATTCTGGGTATGCAAAAGACTAAACAAGATCTGTAATCTGCCTGTAATTCTCTGAAGGATGGAAATTCAATGCTTCCACAACATAATTGATATCATCTGGAAGAGTCTGAGCAAGTAGGCCAAGACTAGGCCGAACTGACATGATGGTACAATATTTTGGAGAAAAAACACAAAGCAGAAATGGAAGAGAAGGATGCCACATTCTGGGTATGCAAAAGGATAAAAAAGAGCTTCAATCTGCCTGTGATGCTCTGAAGGATAACAATGAAAGGCTTCTGCAACATAATCAATAACTTGTGGAAAAGACTGAGCAAGCAGGCAGAGGTCAGGCTAAACTGACATCTCAGTACAATGCTTTGTAGGAAAAACACAAAGCAGAAATGGAAGAGAAGGATGCTCACATTCTGGGTATGCAAAAAGCTGAACAAGAGCTGCTATCTGTCTGAGATGCCAGAAGGATAAAAATTCAAAGCTTCTTCAACATAAGCAAAATCTTCTAAAAAAGTTTAAGCAAACAGAATGAGCCCATGAGGATTTGGCATCTCGGTACATGCTTTGGGAAAAAAAAAACACAAAGGTACATGGAAAAGAATACTCATATTCTGGTCTTGCAAAGGACTTAACGAGAGATGCGATCTGCATGTGAGTCTCTGAAGGGTGAAAATGCAAAGCTTATACAACATAATCAAGATGTTCTAGAAGTGTCTGAGCAAGCAGGCCAAGCCCATGAAGATTTGGCATCTCAGCACAATGCTTTGGGAAAAAAACTCAAAGTGGAAATGAATAAGAAGGATGATTACAATCTGAGTACGCAAAAGTTTGAAAAACCTGCATGTACCAGTGATACTTTGACAGATGAAAATCACAGTTTCTGCAACATAATCAATAACTTCCGGAAAAGACTAGCAAGCAGTCAAGCACCAGGCTAAACTTACATCTCACTACAATGCTTTGGAGGAAAAACCCAAAGCAGAAATGGGAGAGAAGGATGCTCACATTCTGGGAATTTAAAAGACTGAATAAAAGCTGCAATCTGCCTCTGGTGCTCAGACGGAAGAAAATTCACAGCTACTGCAACATAATCAACATATTCTGGAAAAGTTTAACCAAGCAGTACAAGCCCATGAGGATCTGGCATCTCAGTACAATGTTTTGGAAAAACACAATGCAGAAATGGATGAGAAAGATGATCACATTCTGGGTATGCAAAAGGCTGAACAAAAGATACAATTTGCCAATGATGCTCTTAAGGATGAAAAATCACAGCTTCTGCAACAAAATCAACATCTTCTGGAAGCGTATGAGCAAGTAGACCAATCACAGGCTCAACTGGTGTATCAGTACAATGTTTTGGAGAAAAAAGCACAAAGCAGAAAGGGAAGAGAAGGACGCTCACATTCTGGTTATGCAAAGGACTCAACAAGAGTTACAATCTGCCTGTGTTGCTCTGAAGGATGAAAATCACAGCTTCTGCAACATAATCAACATCGTCTGAAAGAGTCTGAGCAAGTAGGCCAAGAACAGGCTGAACTGGCATCTCAGTACAATACTTTAGAGGAAAAACACAAATCAGAAATGGAAGAGAAGGATGCTCACATTCTGGGTATGCAAAGGGATAAGCAAGAGCTGCAATCTGCATGTGATGCTCTGAAGGATGAAAATTCGAAGTTTTTACAACATAATAAACATCTTCTGGAAGAGTCTGAGCAATCAGGCTAAGCCCAGGCTCAAACGGAGTCTCAGTACAATGCTTTGCTGGAAATATACAAAACAGAAATGAATGGAAAGATGCTGACATCCTGGGTATGCAAAAGGCTGAAGAAGAGCTGCCATCTACCTGTGATGCTTTGAAGGAAGAATATTCACAGATTCTGCAACATAACCAAAATCTTCTGGAAAAGTCTAAGCAAGCAGGCCAAACCCATGAGGTTTTGACATATCAGTACAATGCTTTGGAGGAAAGACACATAGCAGAAAAGGAAGAGAAGGACACTGACATTCTGGTTATCAAAGGACTGAACAACATTTTCAATCTGCCTGTGATGCTCCGTAGGATGAAAATTCACAGCTTCTGCAACCTAATCAGCAACTTCTGGATAAGTATGAGCAAGCAGGCCAAGCACAGGCTGAACTGAAATCTCAGTACAATGCTTTGGGGGAAAAATAACAGAACTGGAAGAGAAAAATGTTTACATTCAGAGTATGGAAAAGACTGAACAAGTGCTACAATTTGTCTGTGATGCTCTAAAGGATGAAAATTAACGGTTTCTGCAACATTTTAATATCTTCTGGAAAAATCTAAGCAAGCAGGCCAAGCCCATTAGGATGTAGCAACTCGGTACAATACTTTGGAGGAAAAACACAAAGCAGAAATGGAAAAGGATGCTCATATTCTGGGTATGCAAAAAGGTGAAAAAGAGCTGCAATCTGACTGTAATGCTCTGAAGGATGAGCTTCTGCAACCAAATCAGCAACATCTGGATGAGTTTGAGCAACCAAGAAAAGCCCAGCCTGAAATGACATCACACTACAATGCTTTGGAGGAAAAGCATAACGCAGAACTGGAAGAGAAGGATGCTCACATTCAGGCTATGCAAAAGGCTGAACAAGAGCTGCAACCTGACTGTGATGCTCTGAAGGATGAAAATCACAGCTTCTGCAGCATAATCAACATCTTCTGGAAAAATCTAAGCAATCAGGCCATGCCATGAGGATTTGGCATCTTGGTACAATGCTTTGGAGGATAAACACAAAATAAATGGAAGAGAAGGTTGTTCACATTCTGGGTATGCAAAAAGTCTGAAAAAGAACTGCAATCTGCCTGTGATGCTCTGGAGGAAGAAAATTCAAAACTTCTGCTACATAATCAACAGTTTCTGGAAAGTCTGAGCAAGCAGACCAAGCCCAGACTGAATGGGAATTCAGTAAAATACTTTGGTGGAAAAACACCAAGCTGAACTGGAAGAAAATGATGCTCACATTCGGGGTATGCAAAAGGCTGAACAGGAGTTGCAATCTTCCTGTGATGCTCTGAAGCATGAAAATTCAAAGCTTCTACAACATAATAAACATCTTCTGACAGTCTGAAAAAGAAAATCAAGCCCAGGCTGAGTTGGCATCTTGGTAAAATGGTTTGTGGGAAAAACACAAAGCAGAAATGGAAGAGAAGAATGCTCACATTCTGGGTATGTGAAAGGCTGAGCAAGAGTTGTAATTTGCCTACTACGCTCTGAAGGATCAAAATTCACAGTTTCTCAACATAATCAACATCTTTTGGAAAAATCTAAGCAAGCAGGCCAAGCCCAGTCTGAACTAGCATCTCGGTACATTGCTCTGGAGGAAAAACACAAGGCAGAAATAGAATAGAAGGATGCTTACATTCTGGGTATGCAAAAAGCTGAACATGAGCTGCAGTCTGCCTGTGATGCTCTGAAGGATGAAAATTCAAAACTTCTACTACATAATCAACAACTTCTGGAAAGTCTGAGCAAGCAGACCAAGTCCAGGTTGAATTGGATTTTCAGTACAATGCTTTGGAGAGAATACACAAGACAGAAATAGAATAGCAGGATGCTCACATAATGGGTATGCAAAAGGCTAAAAAAAGAGTTGCAATTTCCTGTGATGCTTTGATGGATGAAAATTTAAAGCTTCTACAACTTTAAAAACATCTTCTGGAAGAATCTAAGCAAGAAGACCAAGACCAGGCTGAAATGGCATCTCGGCAAAATACTTTGATGGAAAAACACAAACCAGAAATGGAAGGGAAGGATGCTCACATTCTCGGTATGTAAAAGGCTGAAAGAGGGCTGAAATCTGCCTGTAATACTCTGAAGGATGAAAATTCAAGGCTTCTGCAACATAATCAATATGTTACAGAAATATGTGAGCAAGCAGGCCAAGCCCAGGCTGAAATGGCATCTCAATGCATTGCTTTGGAGGAAAAATAGAAAACAGAAAGGAAGAGAAGGGTGCTCACATTATGGGTATGCAAAAGACTAAATAAGAGCTACAATCTGCCTGTGATGCTCTAAAGAATGTAAATTCAAAGCTTCCATAACATAATCAATACCTCTGGAAGAGTGAGCTAGTAGGTCAAGAATAGGCTGAACTGGCGACTCAGCCCAATGCTGAAATTATGGGAGGATGCTCACATTCTGGCTATGCAAAAGACTGTACATGAGCTGAAATCTTCATGTGATGCTCTGAAGGATGAAAATTCACACCTTTTACAACATAATAAACATCTTCTGGAAGAGTCTTAGTAAGCAGGCCAAGCTCAGGCTCAACTGGAATCTCAGTACAATGCTTTGTAGAAAAAACGCAAAGCAGAAATGAAGGGAAGGATGCTCACATTCTGTGTATACAAAAGGCTGAAAAAGAGCTGCCATCTCCTTGTGATGCTTTGAAGGAAGAAAATTCAGATTCTGCAAGTAGGTCAAGCCCATGGAGATTTGACATCTCCTTACAATGCTTTGGAGGAAAAACACAAAGCATAAATGGAATAGAAAGACGCTCACATTCTGGGTATGTAAAGGGCTGAACAAGAGTTCCAATGTGCCTGTGATGCTCTAAAGAATGAAAATTCACAGCTTCTACAACCTAATCAGCAACTTCTGGATAAGTATGAGCAAGCAGGCCAAGCCCAGGCTGAACTGACATCTCAGTACAATGCTTCAGAAGAAATGCATAACACGGAACTGGAAGAGAAGGATGTACACATTCAAGGTATGCAAAAAGCTGAATAAGAGCTACAATCTGTCTGTGATGCTCTAAGGATGAAAATTCACAACTTCTTCAACATAATCAACATCTTCTGTAAATATCTAAGTAAGCAGGCCAGGGCATGGCGATTTGGCTTCTTTGGACAATAATTTGAAGGAAAAACACGAAGCTGAAATAGAAGAGCAGGATGCTCATATTCTGGGTATGCAAAGGGCTGAAAAAGAGTTGCTGTCTTCTTGTGATGCTCTGAATGATGAAAATTCAAAGCTTTTTCAACATAATCATCATATTCTGGAAATATCTTAGCAAGCAGTCCAAGTCTAGGTTGAAATGGAATCTCAACACAAAGCTTTGAAGGAAAACACAAGGCAGAAATGGAAGAGAAAGATGTACACACTCTGGGTATGCAAAAGGCTGAACAAGAGATGCAATCGGCCTGTGATGCTCTCAAGGATGAAAATGCAAAGCTTCTGCCACAAAAACAACATCTTCTAGAAAGTTTGAACAAGCAGGCCAACACCTTGCTGAACTGGCATTTCAGACAACACTTTGGTGGAAAAACACAAAGCAGAAATGGAAGAGAATGATGCTCACATTATGAGGATGCAAAAGACTGAACAAGAGATGCAATCTGCCTGTGATGCTCTGAAGGGCGAAAATCAGAGCTTCTGCAATATTATCAGCAACTTCTGGAAAGTCAGAGTAAGCAAGCCAAGCCCAGGTTGAACTGATGTCTCAGTACAATGCTTTGGAAAAAAAACACAATGCAGAAATGGAAGAGAAGGATGCTCACATTCTGGGTATGCAAAAGGTTGAACAAAGCTGCAATCTGTCTATGATACTCTGAAGGTTGAAAATTCAAAGCTTCAGAAACATATTCAATACTTCTGGAAAGTCTGAGCAAGCAGGCAAAGTCCAGTTTGAATTGGCTTCTCAGCTCAATGCTTTGGTGGAAAAACTCAAAACAGAATTGGAAGAGAAAGATGCTAACTTTATGAGTATGTAAAAGACTGAACAAGAGCTGCCATCTGCTGCGATGCTCTGAAGGATGAAAATTCACAGGTTCTGCAACAGAATCAGCAACTTTGGTAAAATCTGAGCAATCAGGCCAAACCCAGGCTAAACTGGCATCTTGATACAGTGCTTTGGAGGAAAAACACAAAGCAGAAATGGAAGAGAAGAATGCTCACATTCTGGGTATACAAAAGTTTGAATAAGAGCAGCAGTCTGCCTTTGATGCTCTAACGGATGAATATGCAAAGCTTCTGCAACACAATCCATATCTTCTAGAAAAGTCTGAGCAAGAAGGTCATGCCCAGGCTAAGCAATCATATCGGTGCAATGCTTTGAAGGAAAAACATAAAGTAGAAACGGAAGAGAAGGATGTTCAAATTTTGGGTATGCAAAAGGATGAACAAAGCTGCAATCTGCATGTGATACTCTGAGGGATAAAAATTAAAAGCTTCTGCAACATAATCAATACTTCTGGAAAATCTGAGAAAGCAGGTCAAGTCCAGGCTGAATTGGATTCTCAGTACAATGCTTTGGTTGAAAAACACGAAGGAGAAATGAAAGATAAGAATTCTCACATTCTGGGTATGCAAAAGACTGAACAAGAGCTGCAATCTTCCTGTGATACTCTGAAGGATGAAAATTCAGAGCTTCTGCAACATAATCAGCAACTTCTGGGTAGTCTGAGCAAACAGGACAAGCCCAGGCTTAATAGGCTTCTCAGTACAATGTTTTAGTGAAAACACAAGGGAGAAATAAAAGAAAAGGATACTCACATTCTGGGTATGCCTGAACAAGAGATGAAATCTGCTTGTGAGGCTCTGAAGGATGAATATTCAAATATTCTGCAACATAATCGACATCTTTTAGAAAAATCTGAAAAAGCAGGCCAAGCCCAGGCTAAACTGTCATCTCGATACAATGCTTTGGAGGAAAAACACAAAGCAGAAATGGAAGAGAAAAATGCTCACATTCTGGGTATTCAAAAGACTGAATAAGATGCTCTGAAGGATGAAAATTCAAAGCTTCTACAACATAACATGTTCTGAAAATATCTGAGCAAGTGGGCCAAGCCCAGGCTGAAATGGCATCTTGGTGCAAAGTTTTGGAGGAAAAACCCAACACAGAAATAAAAAAGAAGGAAGCTCACATTCGGGGTGTGCAAAAGGTTGAACAAGAGTTTCAATCTTCCTGTGATGCTCTGAAGAAAGAAAATTCAAAACTTCTAAAACATAATCAACATCTTCTGGAAGAATCTGAGCAAGGGGCCTAAGCCCAGCCTGAACTGGCGTGTCGGTACAAGGTTTTAGAGAACAAATACAAGGCAGAAATGGAAGAGAAGTATTCTAATACTCTGGGTATGCAAATGACTGAACAAAAACTGCAATCTGCCTGTGATGCTCTAAAGGATGAAAATTTAAAGCTTCTATCATATGATCAGCATCTTCTGGAATGTCTGAGCAAGCAGGCCAATACCAAGTTAAACTAGTTTCTCGATACAATGCTTTCGAGAAAAAACACAAAGCAGAAATTGAAGACAATGATGTTCACGTTCTGGGTATGCAAAAGGCTGACCAAGAGCTGCAATCTGCCTGTGATGCTCTGAGGGAAAATAGAAAACTTTGCCGGCATAATAGATATCTTCGGAAAAGTCTGAGCAATCAGAACAATCCCAGGCTAAACTAGTGTCTCGATACACTGCTTTCGAGGAAAAACCAAGAGGAGAAATGGAAGAGAAGGATGCTCACATTCTGAGTATGCAAAAGGCTGAACAAGAGCTACAGTCTGCCTGTGATGCTCTGAAGGATGAAAATTCCTAAAGCTTCTTCATCGTAATCAACATCTTTTGGAAAGTCTGAGCATGCAGGCCCAGCCCAGCTGAACTGTCTTCTCAGTACAATGCATTGGTGGAAAATCACAAACAGAAATGGAGAGAAGAATGCTCACATTCTTGGTATGCAAAAGCCTGAAGAAGAGTTGCAATCTGCATGTGATGCTCTGAAGGATGAAAATTCAAATCTTCTGCAGCAGAAACGACATCTTCTGAAAAAGTTTGAACAGGCAGGTCAAGCCAAGGCTGAACTGGCATTCCATACAATACTATGGAGAAAAACATAACTCAGTATTGGAAGAGAAGGATGCTCACATTCTGAGTATTCAAAACGCTGAACAAGAGATGCAATCAGTTTGTGATTCTCTAAAGGATGAAAATTCACAGATTCTGCAACATAATAAACATCTTCTATAAAAATCTAAGCAAGCAGGCAAAACCCATGATGATTTGTCATCTCGGTTCAATGCTTTGGAGGAAAAACTCAAGGCAGAAATAGAAGAGAGGGATGCTCACATTCGGGGAATGCAAAAGGTTGAACAAGAGTTGCGAACTTCCTGTGATACTGTGAAGGATGAAAATTCAAAACTTCTACAACATAGTCAACACCTTCTGTAAGAGTCTGAGCAAGGAGCCCAAGCCCAGGCTGAACTAGCGTCTCGGTACAATGTTTTGGAGAAAAAACACAAAGCAGAAATGGAAGAGAACGATGCTCAAATTCTGGGTGTGCAAAAGAAAGAAAAAGAACTGAAAAATTCAAAAGTTTCTGCAACATAATCAACATATTCTGGAAAGTTTGAGCAAAGAAGCCAATACCAGGCTGAACTGGCATATCTGTACAATGCTTTGGAGGAAAAACACAAAGCATAAATGAAAGAGAAGTGTGTTCAAATTCTGGGTATGCAAAAGGCTGAACAAAGCTGCAATCTGCCTGTGATGCTATGGAGGATGAAAAGTCACAGCTTCTACAACATAATCAATACCCCCCGAGAAAATCTAAGCAAGCACAGGAGAATTTGGCATCTCAGTACAATGCTTTGGAGGAAAAACACAAAGCAGAAATAGAAAAGAAGGATGCTCACATTCTGGGTAAGCAAAAGGCTGAATGAGAGTTGCAATCTGCCTGCGACGCTCTGAACAATTAAAATTCAGAGCTTCTACAACATAATCAGCATCTTCTAGACAAGTCCAATCAGACAAGCCAAGCCCAGGCTGAACTGGCATCTCAGTAAAATGCTTTACAGCAAGAATGTCATGCAGTAATGGAAGAGAAGGATGCTCACATTCTGGGTATGCTAAAGACTGAACAAGAGCTGCAATCTGCCTGTGATGCTCTAAAGGATGCAAATTAACTGCTTCTGCAAAATATTCAATATCTTCTGGAAAAATCTAAACAAGCAGGCCAAGTCCATGAGGATTTGGCATCTCAGTACAATGCTTTGGAGGAAAAACCCAAAGAAGAATAGAAGACAAGGATGCTCACATTCTGGGTATTCAAAAGACTTAACAAGAGTTGCAAATGTCCTGTGATGCTGTGAAGGATGAAAAATTCAAATCTTCTACAACATGATCAACACCTTCTGGCAGAGTCTGAGCAGAGAGCCCAAGCCCAGGCTGTACTGGTGACTCCATACAATGCTTTGGAGGGAAAACCCAAAGCAGAAATGGAAGAGAACGATGCTCATATTCTGGGAATGTAAAAGGCTGAAAAAGAGATGCAAGACGCCTGTGATGCTCTGAAGGATAAAAATTCAAAGCTTCTGCAACATAATCAACATCTTCTGGAAAGTCTGAGCAAGCAGGCCAAGCCCAGGCTGAATTGGCTTCTCAGGACCATGCTTTGTTGGACAAACTCAAAACAGAAATTGAAGAGAAGGATGCTCACAGTCTAGGTATACAAAAGTTTGAACAAGAGGTGCAATCTGCCTGTGAGCTCTGAAAGATGAAAATTTCAGATTCTGCAACATAAACAACATCTTCTGGAAAGTCTGAACAAGCAGGCCAAGCCCAGGTTAAAATGGCTTCTCAGTGCAATGCTTTCATGGCACACACACACACACAAAAACTGAATTTGAAGAGATGGATACTCACATTCTGGGTATGCAAAAGTCTGAACAAAACTGCAATCTACCTGTGATGCTCTGCAGAGTGCAAAACCAAAGCATCTACAACATAATCAACAATTCTGGAAAGTCTGAGCAAAGAGGTAAGTCCAGGCTACACTGATCTCTCAGTATAATGCTTTGGAGGAAAAGCACAAAGCAGAAATAAAAGAGATGTACGCTCACATTCTGAGAATGCAATAAGTTGAAAAAGACCTGCAATCTGCCTGTGATGCTCTGAAGGGTGTAAATTAAGAGCTTCTGCGACATAATCAGAAACTTCTGGAAAGTGTGAGGAAGCAGAACAAGCCTAGGTTGAATTAGCTTCTCAGTACAATGCTTTGGTGGAAAAACACACAGGAGAAATGAAAGAGAAGAATGCTCACATTCTGTCTATGCAAAAGTATGAACAAGAGTTACAGTCTGCCTGAAGGAAGAAAATGCAAATCTTCTGCCACATAATCGACATCTTCTGGAATAATCTGAGCAAGCATGCCAAACCAGGCTAAACTGGCATCTCAATACAATGCTTTGGAGGAAAAACACAAAGCAGAATGGAAGAGAAGGAAGCTCACATTCTGGGTATGCAAACGACTGAACAAGGGCTGCAATCTACCTGTGATGCTATGAAGGAGGAATATTACCTGCTTCTGCAAAATAATCAACATCTTCATGAAAAAATTCAGTAACAAGTCAAACCCATGAAGATTTATCATCTCAGTACTATGCTTTGGAAGAAAATCCCAAAGTAGAAATAGAAGAGAAGGTTGCTCACATTCTGGACATGCAAAAGTCTGAACAGGAGTTGCAATCTTTCTGTGATACTCTGAAGGAGGAAAATTCAGAGCTTCTACAACATAGTCAACATCTTCCGGAGGAGTCTGAGCAAGGATCCCAAGCTCAGGCTGAATTGGCTTTTGGTACAATACTTTGGGGGAAAATCACAAAGCAGAAGTGGAAGAGAAGGATGCTCACCTTCTGAGTAAGTAAAAGAGTGAACAAGAGCTACAATATACCTTTGATGCTCTGAGGAATGAAAATTCAAAGCTTGTATAACATAATCAACATGTTCTGGAAATATCGGAGCAAGCAGGCCAAGCCCAGGATTAAATGGCATCTCGGTACAAGATTTTGGAGGAAAAATACAAAGCAGAAATGAAAGAGAAGGATGTTTACATTCTGGGTATGTAAAAGGTCAAACAAGAGCTGCAATCTGCCTGTGATGCTCTAAAGGATAAAAATTCAAAGCTTCTGCAGCATAATCAACATCTTCTGGAAAAGTCTGAGCAAGCAGGCCAAGGCAAGGTTGAACTTGCATCTCGATACAATGCTTTGGAGGAAAAACACAAAGCAGATATGGAAGAGAAGGACGTTCACATGCTGGTTATGCAATAGACTAAACAAGAGTTTCAATCTGCCTGTGATTCTCTGAAGGATGAAAATTCACTGCTTCTGCAACGTAATCAATATTATCTGGAAAAATCTAAGCAAGCAGGTCAATCCCATGAGGGTTTTGCATCTCAGTACATACTTTGGAGGAAAAACCCAAAGCAGAAATAGAAGAGAAGGATGCTCACATTCTATGTATGCAAGAACCTGAATAAGATCTGTAATCTACGTGTGATTATTGGAAGGATGAAAATTCATAGCTTTGACAACATAATCAGCAATTTCTATAAATGTATGAGGAAACAGGCCAAGTCTAGGCTGAACCGATGTCTCAGTTAAATGCTTGGAGGAAAAACACAACACAGAAATGGAAGAGAAGAGTGCTCACATTCTGGGTATGCAAAAGGCTGAGCAAGAGTTGCAATCTGCCTGTGAGTTCTGAAGGATGAAAATTCACAGCTTCTGTGACATAATCAACATCTCCTGAAAAAATCTGAGCAAGCAGGCCAAGCCCAAGCAAAACGGGCATCTCAATACAATGCTTTGGAGGAAAGACACAAAGCAAAAATGGAAGAAAATGATGCTCACATTCTGGGTATGCAAAAGGCTAGGCAAAGCTCTAATCTGACTTTGACAACAGAATATACATTCTTCTCATCAATACAGGAAACGTACTCTAAGATAGACCACATACTTGGCCATAAATCAAGCATAAACAAATTTCAAAAATCAAAATTTTGCCATGCACCTTCTCAGACCACAGTGGAATAAAAATAAATATCAACACCAACAAAATTTCCCCAAACCCACAAAGACATGGACACTAAACAGCATGATGCTAAACAAATCCTGGGTCAATGATGAAATCAAAACAGAGATTAAAAGATACCTGGAAACAAATGAAAATGAAG
>NW_007231160.1:0-5196 GCF_000164805.1 Carlito syrichta | reverse complement strand
CCAAACCGAGAGTGGTCTGGTGCCTGAGGAACCAAACTGCAAGTTCCAGATGGAGGCAAAGATCAAAGTGCCCATTTGGCATGCTTTCTCCCGATTGGCTCTTATTCTATCCTCTTCAGATTGGTCCTTTACGCTGTAGTACCTCTTTCTGACTGGTGAATTTTCAAACCTACTCACCAACCAATCAGCATGCACGCCTCATTTTGAGTCCATAAAAACCCTGAACTCAGCTCCATAGCCTGGAACCCACTTTGGATTCCTCTCTTGTTTCTAAAACCTTTTCTGTTGCTTAATAAACTCTGACTTCTCTTCAGTGTCCACTGTCCTCATTCCTCTTAGTCATCAGGCAAAAACCCAGAACTCACCGAGCTATAAGAGTTGTACTCGCCCAACTGAAAGAGCCATAACTGAACTCACCAAACTAAAAGAGCCTAAAAGAACTCACTGAACTAAAAAGCCGTAACAATATTATATTTTTTCTTAACTCTCTCTATAATGACAATATATACTTTAAACTATTACAATCTTAGAATAAACATCCTAGTTAAAATAGTGACATTGTATCCTAATAGAAATCTTTTCTAAATGTATGAATATGAGTGACTTTTAAAATTATTTCAAAATATGTACACATCCTACTACTAATTCTAATTCTTACTAAAAATATCATAGCAGGTATTAATGGTACATGTCTTTGACTACATTCTCTGGTTCTTTCATTTTGTTTTGTTTTGTTTTGTTTTTGAGTCAGGGTCTCACTCTGTTGCACAAGGTGGAGTGCAGTGGCATGATCACAGCTCACTGCAACCTTGACTTCTTGGGCTCATGTTATCTTTCTGTCTCAGCCTACTAAGTAGCTGTAACTACAGATGTGCACCAACACACATGGCTAATGTTTTGATTTTTTATTGAGATGAGGTCTCACTATGTTGCCTAGGCTGGTATCAAACTCCTGAGCTCAAGTGATGCTCCTGCCTCAGCCTCTCAAAGTGCTAGAATTACAGGCATGAGCAACCATGCCTGGCCTACTACTTAAATAAATAAATAAATATGAGGAGAATAATTTTAAATCTTCCAGTTTTGAAATTGTTGGAGAATATTATATTAGATAGATCATTTTTTTTAATAATACAAATATTATATATCACTCTTTTACCCATTTCCTCTTTGTAATGAGGAGATAGAAGGCTCTTCTGGGTTAACCCTTTCTCCACTTTCACTCAATGTTCACCTGATTTAAGATATTAGTTAAACATCAGAATTAGTCATGACCTGCTCAGACTTCAAATAGTTAAATAGCAAATCCACTTGATTTTAGATGTGCTATATCTAAACAATATTATTGTACATATGTAAGATTTTGTTCAACCCTTAACAAACATTATGTCCAAAATTTTGATTGATTTGTCTCCCAGTGTAATCATTGTTTTTCCACAATGAGTAAATATTTATTTCTCAGAGTCCTATTGTCTTTAGCATTATGTAGTTGACATGCCATCATAAAATGTGGGGGAAAAAACTCACTGTAAGATTTTACTCCTTCACATAAGGTCTTGCTATTTTTCCTTCATACCCAAGAATGAGCTATAATGATGAAAAAGGCAAACACTGATGATGGGTCTGGCTCTCCAATGAGAGATGAAAAACTAGAGTGGAACAAATTTATGAAAAAGCCAAAATAAATCCATTCAGCACATACAAACACACACACACACACACACACACACACACACACACACACATGAAAATCTCAAAGAGTGGGTATATACAAGAACATAGTTCCATGAGAAATTTCCACCAGCATTTACAATTAGAAAACCAAGGACCTCAAACCAGTATCATTACCTCAGAATTCTACTTATCTTAAACCATACAATGGTTCTTATAATCAAAATTGCATCTTCATTTTCTGAACATAAAATGATGCATTAAAGAATCTGTTACATTTATCATGCAAGTTTACCTTCTCAATAATAATTGCAGAAGTAATTTCTATAGTGGTCACTAAGCAACATGAAAATGATATTATTTTAGGTCACATTTTGTCTTCATTCCATCATTGTTTATTCAATCATATAAGTGCATGTTAAATTATTAAGAGCCTGCTAAGTACAAAGAGTTGTATGTAAAATGCTGTGCTTGCAATGACAAAATTAAATAAATAAAGTGTTTGATCTTTCTTACAATTTAGTTCAAGTACACATACATGCATAGAAAAGGAGACATGTTTATTAAACAAAATACATAACATATATATAAACACACAAGTGTGTACATAAATATATTTAAGTGGAAAACACTTTGGAATTAAAGAACTACCGCTTGGAAGAAGTGGTATCTAAGCTGAGAATTAAAAAAAAGAAAAAGAGTAGAACTCAGTCACACATTTGCGAGTTGGGGAAAGAGCTAGTCTACTTGTTATTGCAACAAAACTGTAAAATTATAATACTCACAAGTTTCAAGAGTTGGAGACAATTTCAGGCAACTATACTGATCTCTTTCCAAATGAAAGAAGACCTTATTAAAAAAAATAGTGCTTATAAATGCTGTCAGAATAATATTAGAAACCTTTGCTTTATGTCAAGTATAAATCAATCTTCTGAACATTTATAGGTTTCAAAAATCTCCAAGGCAACAAAAATCCATCAAAAGTAATAATGCCAGTGAATGCCTAGAGGGCAGCCATCTTATTTTGTAGTTCCAAGGTGGAAACTGCAAGTGTGTAAGAGAAGTCTGACTTACTCAGCATTTACAGAATGAGACCAATAAAAGCTGTGCATCTTCATGCTCTATTTCAGATGACTAAATTTCTCTGGCTTCAAGCTCTTAGTAGGTTTAAGCAGATATGTCACTGCTTTCATTGCCTGATGTTTCTGGTAGACATTTTATCACTGCTCCAGATGTTCAGTTTTGCTGGCTGGATCCATCCTCTATATCTTGCATTTCAAAACTCTGAATTACTTCAAACTACTGGTTACAATTTATTTGTTCATTGGAATCTCAGGGAGTTCATTCATTTGCTTAAACATCACATAAACTACATTTACAAATAAAAGGGCAATGTAGGGGGTGACAGGGAAACAATTATACAAACTGTCATAAATCAGTATTAGTTCCAAATCATAAAATGCTAGTCCTGGAGTTCAGAATGATGGAAGTATCCATATTTAAACATAAATAAGTGTCTCATGCCAGATTCACTATGATTTTAGACAGCAGAAGCAAGATTTCTCCATGGCTTCTTAAGAGGGAAGTTTTGGGGAATTTGCACCATACTCAGGGATTTCTCAGAGCTCAGCAAACTATAGTTTGTGAGTCAAAGCCTATTTTCTGACTGGGTTTGTATATGCAGTTTCAAGGGAGTACTTGAAACTTTTTAATATCCATTCCTGTACCTGTTTTCTATGGCTCTTCTCTAATGTCAGTTTGAGTCATGACAGAGACTGCATAGCCCCCCCCAAAACTAAAATATTTACTATTAGTCCTTTACAGAAAAAAGTTTGCTTACCCCTGCTCAAACTCGTCATTGTTATATAAATAATTATGTTCAGTTTTGGCTTCCCAAAAATAGATGGGAAGTGTGGTCATCGTTGCTATTTTGGCTTTTGATCTTTATTATAAATCACAAGCTGTTATAACTGGAAAGGGACATATAGGATATTTACTTTAATTCCCACTTGATGAAAAAAGTCTGGTTTTTTTTTTGGGTTTCTGACACATGTTCATTTAGACTTTGCTTGAATAATTCTACTGAAGGGAATTAGAGTACTTCCTGAAGCGGGGTATTGTATGGATGGACATCAGCATTAGCTGGCATGAACGTCTGTGTTTTGAATGTTATCTGATATTTTAAAACTTTACTGACTATAGTTCAATCTGCATAGGCACCAGAGAACAAATATTCAGCCTCTACAGGCTGGTACTTCAAGTGATTTAACTTTCTGGCATGGCAAATCACATGCATCCTATTTTCTGGGTAAAAATATTTCATTTATTCTCACTGTCAGACCACTAAATATTCTCTTCACTGTTCTCTGGATGCTATCTTAATTTGTGAGATGTGCACTTTAAATGTAGCACCCAGAATTGGAAAAAGCAAAACAAAACAAACAAACAAAAAACCCCACCAGCTTTGCACAACACATGCCCTTTCAGGAATACTGGGAAAATTACTTAATATCTCTATATTATGGAGATAACAATACATGTTACATGGTACTGTTAAAATCAAGTAAGTTACTATCTCAGGTGTTCAATACACTGGAAGAAATATGGATGGTTTTCAGCAACTGTTATTTTTCCCCCCAGTCTTTTGCCTTCTTTTTGGAAATTGGTTTGCATGTATAAAATAATTAGAGTGTATGTTGTTCTCCAATTAGGCTTATATTCTGTTAGAGAAGATTGGTACTTAACCAAAAAATTACAATGCAGGAACATAAGCTTTCTATTATAAGGTCTTAGATAACATAGAAAATAAGTTTTAAATGTATGAAAAATTCAGAAGAGATTTATAGACTGGTTTAGCTTTAATAAATTTTTATTATTATTATTTTTTGAGTTGGAGTCTCACTCTGTTGCCCAGACAGGAGTGCAGTGGCCGCTCCCGGCCACCGCAGCCTCTACCTGCTGCGCTCCAGTGATCCTTCCGCCTCAGCCTTCCAAGTAGCCGGAATTACAGGCATGTACTACCACGCCCGGCTAATTTTTTGATTTATTGTAGAGATGAGGTCTCGCTGCCCAGGCGGGTCTCGAACCCGCGGAATCAGGCAATCCACTCACCTCAGCCTCCCAAAGGCGCGGGATTACAGGCTGAGCCACCGAGCCCGGTCTTAATAAAATATTAATTTATTATTTTTTAAGTTTTCAAACTAGATAGCTTGAACATTCATTTTTGTAAAACATTCCAGATTGAAAAGTCAGTTTTTTATGCCATGTTCAATAAATATTTTGCTGCCTCTGGGACATAAGCATTTGTTTCATGACAATGTTAGTGTAGCTTAAGCTATAGAATGGCTTTTTGATGTGGCTTCCAGCAGTTTGTGAACTCATTTCTACAATAATTACCCTCTAAAGTGATTATTGCCCATTCAGTTTATAGTTATTCTTAGACAAGTGGAATTATTTGCTAAGCATCTAGTATCTTCTAAAAGTTAATGAATTTTTTAAAATATATTAAACATATTCTAAGAGTTTTGT
>NW_007231159.1:0-9609 GCF_000164805.1 Carlito syrichta | reverse complement strand
TTCAGCTCATGAGTGAGAACTTATGGAACTCTGTTCTTTATTTCTGTGATAAATCACTGAAAAAGACCTACCACATATCCATCAAACGTTCTGCAAATTCCTTATATCTGTCCTTTTTTATGGCTGCATAATATTTCACTGTGTATATACCACATTTATATTATCCATTTCAGTTTGATGGGCAACATGGTTGATACCATGTTTTATTGCAATTGTGATTAAAGCATAAAAAACATACTGGTGCAGGTATCTTTTTGGTAAAATGTTTTCAGTTCCTCTAGGTATATTGTCTACAGCGGAAATATTGAGTCACATGGTAGATCAATATCTTGTCCATTTACAAACCATCACACTGTTTTCCAAAGATATTGCTCTACTTTTCAGTCCACATGCGGTGTAGAATAACGTATTTTTTCCCAAAACCTTACCTGCATATGTTATTGTTTGTTTTATTAATGATTGCCAGTCTTACAGGGGGTATGTGGTATTTCAAAATGGTTTCATTTGCATATCTTGATGACAAATGAGGCTGAGTAATTTTCCTGTGTCTGCTGGTTGCCCGTAACTCTTGTTATGAAAAGTGTCCAATTACTTATTTTGCACACTTTTCAAAGCGAATGTTTGTCTGATTTTTATGAGTGTTTGAGTTACTTGTAGATCCTAGATGTCATGGCTTTTTACAGATATATAGGTAGAGAATCGTTTTTCCTATTTTGTTTGCTGTATCCTTGCTCTTCTGATGGTTTCTTTTGTGTGCAGCAGTATATTAATTTTATGAGATCACACTTGTCTTCCTTACATTTTAAGTGTTGAGTATTTAGTGTTCTGAAGCGGAATTATATTCAGGTTCCAGTTTCCCTAATGGTGTCTCCTGCGATTTCTAAAATTATTATAATTGGGTGTTTTACATTTAGATCTTTGATCCATTTAGAGATAATGTGTATGGTGATAGATAGGGGCCTTGTTTCAATCTGGTGCATGTTGTCAGCCTTTTCCCCGAACCATTTACTGAATATTTTCTCCATTAACCAGTGAGTCTTCGAGGTTTCTGCAAAGATGAGTTGGCTGAGAATTTGATGATTTCTTTCTCTGTCCTGATCCATTGACCTATGGACCTATTCTTGTACCTATACCACGCTGTGTTGATTACTGTAAACATATAGTAAAGTAGAAAGACTAGAACAGTGATAACTCCTGCTGTTTCTTTTGATAAGATTCTTTTGGCTATTCTTGATGGTTTATTGTTTCATATGAATTCTGGTTTTTATTTTTTTTTTTTTTTGAGTTGGAGTCTCACTATTTCGCCCTGACTGGAGTGCATTGCCTGCTCCCGACCCCGCAACTTCGACCTGCTGGGCTCTGGTGATCCCTCTGTCTCAGCATTCCAAGTAGCCTGAATGACAGGCATGCGCTAGCACGCCCGGTCGATTTTTTGATTTATTGTAGAGATGAGGTCTTGCTGCCCAGACGGGTCTCGGACACGTGGACTCAGGCAATCCACTCACCTCCGCCTCCCAAAGGAGCGGGATTACAGGATGTGCCAACGAGGTCATATGAATTCTTTATAATAATTTCCAAGTCTGGAAAGAATGATGTTAACTTAATGGTTATTTCATTGAATCTGTAGATTGACCAAATGGCTAATTTTTACACTAATGTGGTAAGCAAAGTCACGGAAACAAGCATGTCAATTATCGTTAATGACATTAGCTTATGAACTTTGACATCATAATGGGAGGAACTACAGAGCAATCTTTGGTTTCAAGGGTTTGTGTACACTGTTCTGCCAAATGCGGTAGATATAGTGGATTTTATTCCCAAGAAGTGAATAAAACCATGTGTTCAAACCTATCCAAAAACTTCTCCAGGGTAAGTGACCATTCAAAAATCCACTAAACCAGGTATTCTTTTTTTTTTTTTGTAATGCAGTATTTATTCAGAGAACAGAGAAACTCCCATATTGGGAGGGGACCTGAGTGAGTTTCCCACCTGGTAGTGTTTTATTATTAGGGTCACCGATCCTGTTGGAGCTTGGTTATAGCACAACCACATACTATTTTAGCACTTTCTATAGTTTACAAACTTTTGGATATTTTTAGTATTATGTAACAGCCTTTGAACTGTTTTTCTAAAAGTATTTGAACACCGATTTAGCTAAGATCCTTATCAGTTATTCAGAATTTTCAATTATCTACATTTTCATACTAATGAGGAGCCCAAATACTTACTACTTTGTAAATTTCCGTGCTATTTTGGTTAATGTATATTGGGTTCCACATTCTCTTTTTTCTGTCTGCCTGATTTTAAGTGCTTAGTGATTAAAAGTATCAGAGTAATCGGACAGTTTGTTGCATAGTAGAGTATTGTCTTAGGTAAAGAAAATAGTAGGGGATTCAATGGAAATACTCTTTTGAAAATATGAATGAGGTTAAAATATGAAGGAATATGATTTTGTTTTTCCTTCAAATATAAAAGGAAAACTTTTATATCTGTAATATTTAATCAAAATTAACATGCAGAAAATACAGAGTCCACCAAGAAAACGCACACAAATTATAAGAATGGAAAAAGTTGTATTAAATTGCGATACTGTTTTATTTTCTAAAATTTTAAAGAGTGATTATGCATTCTGTCTTTTGAATAGCGCTTAGTACACTGATCTCAGTTTCAGTTATCCAGGAATGATATAGATATGGAATCTCAAAAAGTTTCAACTTAGGCAGAATAAAACATTCAGAATTTCTGTGAGAAACACTGTCGTTGTCAATTTTGCAGGCAGAATTATATCATGTATTCTAACGTATTAACTGAAAAAGGAGTTATCATTGCAGTATTATACACTTCTTAAAAAATAAAAAAGTGCATTACAAACATTTCTAGGCCTAACCCTGAATTGTAACTATTTTTAAAGTAAGAAAGCATAAAAGATAGAATACACAAATGAGTCAGTTCATGTTTTACAGATTTCATTTATTTAAATTTTTAAAAAAATTTGGAGTACAATTCACAGTTAGATATACAATCACTGATTATACAAGGTCCCTGGTTGATGAGGTATGTCCCTCTCTTCCTTAGCAGTATCCCTCCACTGCCAAACTCACCCCTCCCCATAAACAGTTTTCCACTACTGCCAATCACTTTCTTACAGCAGTATAAGTGATCGAGTTCAGCTCATAAGTGAGAATATATGGAACTCTGTTCTTTGTTTCTGTGATAAATCACTGAAAATGACCTACCACATATCCATCAAACGTTCTGCAAATTCCTTCTATCTGTCCTTTTTTATGGCTGCATAATATTCCACTGTGTATATACCACATTTATTTTATCCATTCCAGCTTTGATGGGCAACATGATTGCTATCATGTTTTATTGCAACTGTGATTACAGCCGAAGAAACATACTGGTGCAGGTATCTTTTTGGTAAAATAATTTGTGTTCCTCCAGGTATATTCTCTACAGCGGAATTACTGAATCACATGGTAGGTCAATGTCTTGTCCCTTTACAAACCACTTCACTGTTCTCCAAAGATGTTGCTTTACTTTTCAGTGCACATGCAGTGTAGAAGAATGTTTTTTTTTTTACAAATCCTTACTTGCATCCGTTATTTTTTGTTTTATTAATGATATCCAGTCTTACAGGGGTATGTGGTATTTCAAAGTGGTTTCATTTGCATTTCTTTGATGATGAATGAGGAGGAGAAATTTTCATGTGTCTGCTGTTTGCTTGTATCTCTTCTTATGAAAAATGTCCAATCACGTATTTTGCACAGTTTTCAAAGGGAATGTTTGTCCGATATTTCTCAGTGTTTGAGTTACTTGTAGATCCTAGATGTTATGCCTTTTTACAGATATATAGGTGGAGAATCGTTTTTCCCATTCGGTTGGCTGTATCCCTGCTCTTCTGAAGGTTTCTTTTGTTTTGCAAAGATATATTAATTTTATGAGATCCCATTTGTCTAACTTACCTTTAAAGTGATGAGTATTTAGTGTTCTGAAGAGGAATTATATTCAGGTTACAGATTCCCTAATGATGTCTCCTGTGATTTCTAAGATTATTATAATGTGGTGTTTTACGTTTAGGTCTTTGACCAATTTTGAGTTAATGTATATGGTGATAGATAGGGGCCTTGTTTCAATCTGGTGCATGTTGTCAGCCTTTTCCCAGCACCATTTACTGAATATGTTCTCCATTAACCAGTGGGTCTTCGAGGTTTTTCCAAAGATGAGTTGGCTGAGAATTTGATGATTTCATTCTCTGTCCTGATCCATTGGCCTATGGACCTATTCTTGTACCAATACCAGGCTGTGTTGATTACTGTAAACATATAGTAAACTTTGAAGTCTATAACAGTGATAACACCTGCTTTGTTTCTTTGATAAAATTCTTTTGGCTATTCTTGATTGTTTATGGTTTCATATGAATTCTTTTCTTTTCTTTTTTTTTGAGTTGGAGTCTCACTCTTTCACCCTGACTGGAGTGCATTGGCTGCTCCTGGTCACCACAACCTCGAACTGCTGGGCTCCGGTGATCCTTCTGACTCAGCATTTCAACTAGCCTGAATGGCAGGCATGCGCCACCATGCCCGTCTCATTTTTTGATTTATTGTAGAGATGAGGTCTCGCTTCCCAGGCGGGTTTCGAACCCGCCGGCTCAGGCAATTCACACACCTCAGCCTCCCAAAGGTGCGGGATTACAGGCTGTGCCAACGAGGCCGGCTCATATGAATCCTTTATTGTAAATTTCAGGTCTGAGAAGAATGATGTTAACTTAATTGTTATTTCATTGAATCTGTAGATTGACCAAATGGCTAATTTTTACATTAAAGAGGTAAGCAAACTCAGGGAAACAAGCATGTAAAATTGTCATTAATGACATCCTCTTATGAAAAGTGTCTAATCACGTATATTGCACACTTTTCAAAGCGAAGGTTTGTCTGATTTTTCTGAGTGTTTGAATTACTTTCAAATCCTAGATGTTATGCCTTTTAACAGATATATAGGTAGGGAATCGTTTTTCCCATTCTGTTGGCTGTATCACTGCTCTTTTGATTATTTCTTTTGTTTTCCAGAAATATATTAATTTTATGAGATCCCACTTGTGTAACTTACCTTTTAAGTTTTGATTTATTGTAGATATGTGGTCTCTCTGCCACGGCGGGTCTCGAATCCGTGGACTCAGGCAATTCACTCACCTCAGTCTCTCAAAGGTAGGGGATTATAAGCTGTGCCAACGAGGTAGGCTCATATGAATTCTTAATTGTAATTTCCAGGTCTGAGAAGAATTATGCTAACATAACGGTTATTTAATTGAATCTGTAGATTGACCAAATGACTAATTTTTACTTTAAAGAGGTAAGCAAACTCAGGGAAACAAGCATGTAAAATTGTCATTAATGACATCCGCCTCAGAACTTTGACATCATAATCGGGGAGACCATGACTACTGAGCAATCCTTAGGCTTCAAGGGCTTGTGTACAGTGCTCTACCAAATACGGTAGATAGAGTGGATTTTATTGCCAAGAAGTGAATAAAACCATGTGTTCACACCTATCCAAAAATTTCTCCAGGGATAAGTGACCATTCAAAAATCCACTAATCGAGTTATTCTTTTCTTTTATTTTTGTAATGCAATATTTATTGAGAGGACAGAGAAACTCCCATACTGAGAGTGGACCTGAGTGAGTTGTCCACGTGATAGTGTTTTATTATTAGGGTCACCCATTCTGTTGTAGCTTGGTTGTAGCACACCCACATACTATTTTAGCCCTTTCTTTAGTTTAGAAACTTTTAGATGTTTTTAGTCGTATGTAATAGCCGTTGTGCTGTTTTTCTAAAAGTATTTGAACACTGATTTAGCTAAGATCATCATCAATTTTTCAGAATTTTCAATTATCTAATTTTTTATACTAATGAGGAGCCCAAATACTTACTACATTTTAAATTTCCATGTTATTATGGTTAATGTATATTGGGTCGCAATTCCTCTTTTTTCTGTCTGCCTGATTTTAAATGCTTGGTGATTTAAAGTATCAGAGTAATCGGATGCTTTGTTGCAGAGTACAGCATTATGTCTTAAGTAGAGAAAATAGTAGAGGATTCAATGGAAATACTCTTTTGAAAATATGAATTAGGTTAAAATATGAAGGAATATGATTTTGTTTTTCCTTCAAATATAAACGGAAAACTTTTATATCTGTAACATTTAATCAAAATTAACACATAGAAAATACAAAGTCCACCAAGAAAACCTACACAAATTATAAGAATGGAAACAGCTGTGTTAAATTGTGATACTCTTTTATTTTCTAAAATTTTTAAGAGTTATTATGCATTCTGCTTTCTGAATAGCGCTTAGGTACACTGAATCTCATGTTTCAGTTATCTAGGAAAGATATAGATCTGGAATCTCAAAAAGTTTCAACTTAGGCATAATAAAACATTCAGAATTTGTGTGAGAAACACTGCAGTTGTCAATTTTGAAGGCAGAATTATACCATGTATCTAACGTATTAATTTAAAAAGTAGTTATATTTCAGTATTATACACTTCTTTAAAAAAATCAATAACTGCATAATGAACATTTCTAGGCCCAACCCTGAATTGTAACCATTTTGAAAGTAAAAAAGAATAAAAGATAGAATAAACAAATAAGTCAGTTGCATGTTTTACAGCTTAGATTTTATTATTTATTTACTCATTTGTTTTAATTTTTAAAAATATTTGGAGTACAATTCACAGTTAGATATAAAATCACTGATTATACAGAGTCCCTGGTTGATGACGTATGCCCCTCACTTCCTTAGAAGTATCCCTCCACTGCCAATCTCACCCCTCCCCATAAACAGTTTGGCACTACTGCCAATCATTTTTTTACAGCACTAAAGTGATCAAGTTCAGCTCATGAGTGAGAACATATGTAACGCTGTTCCTTTGTTTCTGTAATAAATCACTGAAAATGACCTACCACATATCCATCAAACGTTCTGCAAATTCCTTACATCTGTCCTTTTTTATGGCTGCAGAATATTCCTCTGTTTATATACCAAATTTATTTTATCCATTCCAGCTTTGATGGGCAACATGGTTGCTACCATGTTTTATTGCAATTGTGATAGGAGCCGAAAAAACATACTGGTGCAGGTATCTTTTTGGTAAAATGATTTGAGTTCCTCCAGGTATATTCTCTACAGCATAATTACTTAGTCACATGATAGTCCAATATCTTGTCCCTTTACAAACCACCACACTGTTTTCCCAAGATATTGCTCTACTTTTCAGTCCACATGTAGTGTAGAAGAATGTATTTTTTTCCAAATCCTTACTTTTATCTGTTATTGTTTGTTATATTATTGATGGTCAGTCTTACAGGGGGTATGAGGTATTTCAAAGTGGTTTCATTTGCATTTTTTTGTTGATGAATGAGGCTGAGCAATTTTCATGTGTCTGCTGGCTGCTTGTATCTCCTCTTATGAAAAGTGTCTAATCACGTATATTGCACACTTTTCAAAGCGAAGGTTTGTCTGATTTTTCTGAGTGTTTGAGTTACTTTCAAATCCTAGATGTTATGCCTTTTAACAGATATATAGGTAGGGAATCGTTTTTCCCATTCTGTTGGCTGTATCACTGCTCTTTTGATTATTTCTTTTGTTTTCCAGAAATATATTAATTTTATGAGATCCCACTTGTGTAACTTACTTTTTAAGTTTTGATTTATTGTAGATATGTGGTCTCTCTGCCACGGCGGGTCTCGAATCCGTGGACTCAGGCAATTCACTCACCTCAGTCTCTCAAAGGTAGGGGATTATAAGCTGTGCCAACGAGGTAGGCTCATATGAATTCTTAATTGTAATTTCCAGGTCTGAGAAGAATTATGCTAACATAACGGTTATTTAATTGAATCTGTAGATTGACCAAATGACTAATTTTTGCCTTAAAGATGTAAGCAACCTTGGGGAAACAAGCATGTCAAATTGTCATTAATTACATCAGCCTCAGAACTTTGGCATCATAATGGGAGGCACCTTCACTACTGAGCAATCCTTAGGCTTCAAGGGCTTGTGTTCAGTGCTCTGCCAAATACAGTAGATATAGTGCATTTTATTACCAAGAAGTGAATAAAACCATGTGTTCACACCTATGCATAAACTTCTCCAGGGATAAGTGACCATTCAAAAATCCACTAAACGAGGTATTCTTTTCTTTGATTTTTGCAATGCAGTATTTATTGAGAGGACAGAGAAACTCCCATACTAGGAGGGGACCTGAGTGAGTTTCTAACTTGGTAGTGTTTTATTATAAGGGTCACCGATCCTGTTGGAGCTTGGTTATAGCACAACTACATACTATTTTAGCACTTTCTTTAGTTTAGAAACTTTTGGATGCTTTTAGTATCATGTAACAGCCTTTGTGTTGTTTTTCTAAAAGGATTTGTACACCGTTTTAGCTAAGATCATCGTCAATTTTGCGGAATTTTTAATTATCTTAATTTTTATAGTAATGAGGAGCCCAAATACTTACTACTTGCAAGTTTTCCATGTTATTTTGGTTAATATATATTGGGTCTCAATTCTCTTTTTTCTGTCTGCATGATTTTAAATGCTTGGTGATTAAAAGTATCAGAGTAATCGGATACTTTGTTGCAAAGTACAGCATTATGTCCTCAGTAGAGAAAATACTAGGTGATTCAATGCAAATACTCTTTTGAAAATATGAATTAGGATAAAATATGAAGGGAATATGATTTTGTATTTCCATCAAATATAAAAGGGAAACGTTTCCCTAAGGATCGCACAACTGTAACATTTAATCAAAATTAACACACAGAAAATACAGAGTCCACCAAGAAAAGGTACACAAATTATAAGAATGGAAAAACTGTATTGAATTGCCATACTGCTTTATTTTCTAAAATTTTTAAGAATTATTATGCATTCTGCCTTCTGAATAGCGCTTAGGTAGACTGAATCTCAAGTTTCAGTTATCTAGGAAAGATATAGATCTGGAATCTCAAAAAGTTTCAGCTTAGCCACAATGAAACACTCAGAATTTGTGTGAGAAACATTGTAGTTGTCAATTTTGAAAGCAGAATTATACCATGTATTCTAACTTATTAATTGAAAAGGAGTTAACATTGCAGTATTATACACTTCTTAAAAATCAATAACTGCATAATGAACATTTCTAGGCCCAACCCTGACCTGTAACGATTTTTTAAAGTAAAAAAGAATAAAAGATAGAATAAACAAATAAGTTAGTTGCATGTTTTACAGCTTAGATTTGATTTGTTTATTTACTCATTTATTTAATTTTTAAAAAATAATTTGGAGTACAATTCACAGTTAGATATACAATCACTGTTTATACAGGTTCCCTGGTTGATGAGGTATGCCCCTCGCTTCCTTAGCAGTATCCCTCCACTGCCAATCACACTCCTCCCCATAAACAGTATTCCACTACTGCTAATCACTTGCTTACAGCACTATGAATGATCAGTTCAACTCATGTGTGAAAACATATGGAACTCTCTTCTGTGTTTCTGTGATGAATCACTGAAAATGACATACCTCATGTCTGCCAAACGTTCTCCAAATCCTTCTATCTGTCCT